>NC_068361.1:819528-1097028 GCF_020536995.1 Dreissena polymorpha | reverse complement strand
CTACACAATAAACATTCTATATTAGGACAACACCAATCAAATCAGCTTTGTTTGAAACTTGATAAGCCGTTAAAATAAGTGAAAATCCTTCGCATGCCTCGACGACCAGTGAATCAAGGAGAACTAATACTAGTTGACTTGATACCTCAAAATTTGTCATTGATCATCGAAAAGCTGTTCAATTGAAAAAATACCAAACCTTTTTCGAACAATACAACGTTATTACACTGTGTAAAAATCAATGACAACAAAACAAATTGTCCATCTGAAACATATAGAAAAAAGACTAGACGAAATAAACCAGAAACTGGCAAAAGTCCATACAACAGACTAATATACACAAGACATGATAAATGAGCCGTTTTAGCTTCTTATGGACAAAAAGTAAGGTCCGTCTTGAGCAGACATGAAATCCTATAAGGAAGTTTCTTCTAAAAGGATTTTTTTATAGCGGATTACCGTAAACTTGCTTCGGAAAAGCAAAGACAGTCTGAGAGCTGTGACAAAATCGCCAACAACTAGAAGCAGAACCATCGACGCAAAAGCATCCTGCTAACTGACGATTCCGGAGAGCAATACTGGAAAACATTCTAGTCTGGGACGTCTTAAGTCGTGATAATAAGGAACAAGAAGTTGCAAATGAGCCTCCAACAAACAAATTTAGACATTTATTATCGTTTGGGGAATTTAAAAAATAATGAAAATAAAAACGTAATCGTTAAAATTGTACGACGTCAAAAAGTAATATGTCAGGCCAAGAACTTGAAAGGTTCCATCTTGTTTTGTTTCCAAATTATGATCTGACAAGGCTTAATGCCGATGTGTTAGTGTTGCACTTGACAGACAACAAATAAGTCGACATGGCGTGGTGTATGTGCACTTTCGGAACAATGAACATGCAGATCGCGTTTAGTATGAAGATTATGAACAATTGATGAACATGTCATGGCATAAGAAGACCTACACTGAAACCGTGGGTAACAAATGCCCATCTAAAAACATTCCAGGACAAAAATCAGCCTATGAGTTCCCATTATACCGACCGCAATATTGCATTCGCTGTTGACATAAAACCGGTAGATATGTCAATAGTTTGTAACATTTTCATTATGAAATAAAACATTTGAGATTCTAAATGATCGAATGTACATAGTTACTACCATCGTACATATCAAATCGATAGATTCGTTTACTTTTGGTTCATTATGATTGTGTTTATATAATTTCTTATACATGTACCTTTATGATTGCTATAAGCCTTAGATTAACATACTGTTTATTAAGAAGCACTCATATGCCATGTCTATTTAACGTTTTGAGTAATGAGTCTATCTCCTATTCACCAAACATGTTAGCATTGTCATAATTAATGAATTGAACACTTATTTGTTTTTAAAGTGTACTATAAAGCGCGGCTGAAATTTCCAGAGAAACGACCCGTACTAGTATTATATGTAGTGATTACGATACAATTACCTCCCTTTTTTAATTTGCCATGCATTTTAAATGTTTACATTTGTGGATAATTCATAGAATATCACGTTAATTGGCAACATAAAATGTATATGTTAACAAGGCTTTAATTCTGTATATCGTTAAGAAATGTATTATTTAGATGCTCCCGGCAGTCTATTTTTGCGACCGTTCATACATCAGTCCGTTTGTCTGACCGTTTGTTCGTCCGTCCGGCATTCCGTTTCAGGAGATTTTCCCTTAACGATTTTATATATTTGGAATGTGAGTCTATCTGCATGAGTTACAGATCAGATTGAAGTTTCATTCCGGTCCATTAATTTTTTACTATGTTATGGGCTTTGAACTGTTGGGCATTTTGTCTTCAATAACCGTTTCCGGACTTTTGTGCTAAACGCTTGCAGGTATTTACAAGATGAGTTGGCGTGTGAGTCTATTCTACATGACTTATAAATCAAGTTTCGTTCCAGTCGGTTTATTTTTTCTCAAAATTACGGGCCCTCAGACACTAACCTGCTTTTTGGTTGGCAGGTCTACCCGCAAGTCAATGTTGACTTTTTGAACGTATTTAACCGTTTATACATAAGTGAAATTAGGGGGATTTTAGCCCTACATACACATTTTATGTAAATGTATGCATCTAAAACGTCTCTTTGCAATAACGGCATAGATGATATTCAACAACATAAATAGCTACAGCAAATACATCAGATAAAGCTCAAAACTTGTCGTTAGATGCAACATGTGAAGCAACATGTGAAATCTACATATTGCCACATACACACAAGCTTTTTGAAGACAGTCTTCCTCTTGGATATCCCGGTTTGCCAATCGTGTCTGCGGACAGCTCCACTACAGAAAACACCTCCACGTACTTAGACCATGTCTTAAAATCCAGCGATATAACGTTTACCGTTGCATGTAATTATACAGACTTTATAAACACTATTACACAATGCAGAGAAAATAAATTGCCAACTATTTAAGAAATAATTCGTATACGTTATAGTTTGTTGTCGAATAACCCACGGCCGGACGTTAAGATGCGTAGCACGAGTGATTTGAAACCACGCATCTTAACTTCCGGCCCTGGGTTATTCGACAACAAACTATAACGTACACGAATTATTTTGTTTCTAACACTTTTTTACTAAAGATTTATACAATGTATCTTATTTTTCTTGTGTACTATTTTATGTAAAGTTCCGCCCATAAATAATAACTTTCGGCTGTTATGTCGATCAGATTTCCAGCCTATATAACTTTCATTTATAAAATACCGGATTATTACGCTGGTGGAAAATGTATCGGCATGTTTTGTTTAGTTACAGCGCGTGCTTTCAGTGTATAAGCTAATTATTGAAAAAAATTAACCATAGACGATGTTTTTCTTTGTTTATGTGAAATTTGGCAAGTGCCGTGTAAGAATGGACACTTAATTTACTTGAATGTAATATTGCTTTGAAAATAAGTTAAGCATTAAACACACAAAGTTAAACCATAATGCATCATTCCAAATGTAATGTTATTAAGCAGAAACCATTTTCCTACATAGTAATAAAGCCCTTGACCCACATGAACTCCATATGCAACCCCACACTACACTAAACTATAATATATGTTTTAGTTAGAGACATATATGCTTGCTGCATGCAACATTTAATTTCAAAATGCCCTGCAAACCTGATTTCTAAGTGAAAAAAAGGGGGCGTAATTATACTTCAAGGCTTGTCAAAACGATATGTATTGTTCATTGGCTGTGGATAAAGATCCTCAACACATATTTTTAGGTTAATTTCAATATCTGTAGAAGACAGAGACGTGGATTTGTTGAATGAAAAAGTTAACATGAAATTTGTAATTGCACAAGGAGCATAACTCTACTTAAGTGAAGTTATACAGATATGTGATTGCTGCATGTTAACTTCAACTTAAATGTCCATGTGCATTAAAACCTTAATCTGACTTGTATAAGTAAAAAAGAGGCCATGCTTATAGAGAGCTGGTGACAGTTAAAGATTTTGCTCGGAGAATGTTTATAAAGACCATGAACTCTTTTGTAACGTTTTCGTAACGTTTTATTTCAACATCCGTGGTAAATTTAGAGATATAGGGTAGTTGCAAGCGACATTGCATGTAAGTGTAATGGAACTTTGTTAGTTACCTTGTACAATGACCCATGAACTCGTTTGAAGTTTCAATTAAATATATGTAGTAGAACCAGTGTTGATGTACGTTTACCATAGCCACATTTCTGAGCACATCAAGGGACATAACTCCGCTAAATTTCAGATCAGAGTCAAGAAACTTGGTCAGTGGTCGAACACAATGAGAACACGCATAAGGTGTCAAATGAATACCAATAGTAGAAAGAGGCATATAGATATGTTGCATGTTTATGTTAACAGAAGTACAAAAATGGGCATAATTCTGCTACTTTGAAGATATTTGTTATGGAACTTGGATAGTGACCTCACACAATGAAACCCAACACATTTACAGTAGACACAGTTAGATATAGGTGTTGCACATTACTTTAACCGACACAGTCGCAAACATTTTGGTGAAAAATAAATCTTGGACTTTTCGGGGAACAGTCAAGATTTAAACAAAAAGAAAGCCGAATATGTTTCATTTCATTCACTCTCCTTTACTGAAAGAAAAGTACAAAGCACACATCAAATTTAAAGCGCGATGCAAAATTTCTGCATTTTTACTTCTTTAAATGACTTTAAAGACCAAATTAAAAGTCTTTCAACAACGCTCATCTGCATGTATGATAAGTCGGGTCTCATCGGATGACTGGTTTAATTTTAAAAAGTGACTCCCCTGCGTCTATATTTTACAGATAACCCATACACCATGCAACAGATGCATTTAATGAAGATCTATGGTGCTGCAGTAACGAACTGACTTGACAATCCATTAAATGCTGGGTGGTGTTTTATTTAACCTTATCCGCTTTTCGTTTTTCCATGAGACGATTAACCAAGATGCAAGATACAAGGACTTTACACCGTATCTTGCACTTTCCCCTGTAATCCTATTTTCACTTCGTCTAGCAACCTTGGACATATACTCAGTAAAAGTGTGTTCCACAAAACTATACACAATTAACATTTTGTATATGCCTTGTTCTCATTCTTTCGTGTCTTCTCATTGGATTCGTGGTCAATTTAATACGTCATTTTCGCTGTCACGAAATACCACACGTGTCCGGCTTCTATGCTAGGAACCGGGTCCTTCGCTCCATTCTACGTACCAACAAGCTGTCTCATCACTTCTCGTGTGTTATATATGAATGCATCCATGTTGGCTGGACAAGGTATGATGTTGACAAAGTGCATAGTGGTAATTTCTTACGTCATTCCTTTGACTTGAATTTGAACCTTGTGCTTGGAAGTTGGGGCCTGTGTATTGTTCTTGACACTTTCCCCACAAGCTCCTGAAACTTGGCAAAATCATACGATACATTGACACACACCGTGCAAAAGCAGTCAAATACACGTCCTATGCGCATATTTTCAAGAAGATAAACATCCGTTCGTTTAAGTTTGCTAACTAGTCGTCAATAGTATGTTTTACCTCAAAAGCAGTCTAAAGTAGTATTTATATGATTGTATACGCGAGATAAAAAGAGAAAAATACACGATCTTCAAAATCGCGTTATGTTTATTGAAAACGAATAGAAAAAACATCAAAGAAACTCATGATTAAAATAATGCAAACAATAGTTAACAATGTGTTATTATATTTCAAAAACAATGCAAAACAATTTCATTTGATCAACAGACATAAATTGAACAAAAAGCAAGCATTACATGCCATAACATGTCAGATGTACGTACATGTACGACAATGTGCTGTCAACCAGTGAATGATTTAGATTTTGCATAAAAAGTTGAGAAAATCTATGTCATAAATATAACAAATTAACTATTAATATATTAGGTAGAAGATTAATATCATAACGCTGTGTGTGCCTAAGTCTTTAACATTAATTTTATCAGAGATCTATTGACTACAAATTACTAACTACTGATAGCTATTTGGATTCATTAGGGTTGGATAACTGTATTTCCAAAACATACTTGTTCAATTGATGCTTTTTAATTTAGAAATGATGAACTTCGAAAAACATGCAAAAAAATTAAACGTTTGAACAAATAATTACATAACTCATACTTATTGTTATAATATAATTTTAAATTTTCTAAAATATTAGTTTACAGTATTTGAACACGTTATTAATTAACTGCTTAAACGATCGCAAACACACACACACACACACACATATATATATATATATATATATATATATATACATATATATATATATATAAATATAAATATATTGTTTTTAACCTGTGATTTTTCATAATGTATGTTCCTTTGACACACATAAAATTCAATCTTTTTTAAATTGACATTGTTCAAGTTTGTATGTTACTAGTTACATGTAATAGAACACTTCTTCACCTTTAGTGACAATTTGCAAACGTATCATTTTATAATTATTTTTTTATAATGTGCATCATTAATTCATTAAAAATATTCAAAGTGCGATTCAATAAATGTTTAAACTGTAATAATTACCATCCGTATAAGAAATCATTTCCAAGTAATAAACATGAGGCTAACTAAATGCATATCTCTTGTTTGCTATAATTTAAAAACAAGCATGAGCTTTCATCAGTGCAAAATTTGAGATTTCATACCGAACTTCAGTCGCAAATTCAACATCAACTCATCATTGAGTAAAAAAAGGGTACAACCCATTCAAAAACCGCTAAACAATCGCCTGTTCCAGAACAGGTCTTTTCTCAGCTAACATCGCAAAGTAAAACATGGCGAGGTGTATGGTCCTTCGGATCGGGACAGAGGGCAGTGCATAAACAAGGGGCGCGCCAAGGGAACTTTGCGGAATTCACGCAAAGCGGGTCCTTTTTCAGCGAATCTCTTCCAAACCCAAGCTCGAACCAGCTGAACACGGACATTCAAAACTGGCGCAGCACCAATGCTCGCGGGTCACAAGGCACCGGTAGCCTTGGTGGGATGCCATTGATGGCCAAAGACACCAAGCTGCAGAGAGCCGTGCACCACGGAGAACACCAACGCTGGTCGGTATTGCTTCCGGGTACATGGCGACCCTCACAATTACATCTAGTGTGACACTAACGGAATCATGCACATGCGCATCTGCTCCACCGACGGCCGTGACTGGTTTGACGTGTACTCACAAACGTGCGTGGATGGGCCAATCCACGTGGACAATCTCGTCATAGGACATGCTTAATTATCGTGTTTTACCTGATTCTATTCAAGGCGTGTCTTAGATACGACAAATAATTGGATGATGACTCATCACCGCAGGCAAATCAGTTAAATTATAAGTAAACGGGAGATAATCGTAAACACAATTGTATGAATCTCATTTGTGGGATGTTTATTTGAGTTACTCGTTTCTTAAAACAATAACATCTTGTGTTTTCACTGAATGCGTTGACGAACTAGTCAATATTTAAATGTGTTTATATACATGTAAATAGAAATCTTCGTATAGAAACACATGTTCGATTTATAAATATTGCTTCTGATTTTTTTTATGTCACATGTCCGTTCATTTATATTCACATATATCATACTATTCACATTATTATTAAAGCCTCGCATATTATGATAAGCGCCCAATATTATGTAGTAGAATTGTATCTGATGTAATCTATTTGTAAATATCGATATTAAAATTGCTTTATGCATCTTCGTGTATTTTTCTTTATGAAAGTGCTCCGGGATTGATTCAGTAATTTGAGTTACAAGAGAGTGGAATAGAGTAAATTTAAACCACAGTATGCCTATGGTCCAAGAAATAAAGAAGAATGACGGACTGATTATGGCAAAAATGATTGAATTATTCATCACGTGAGTCTGAAACGTGTTTTCTAATATAGTTCGGGTTTAAATCGCTGCCTGATGGACACAAGGTTTAAAGAATTCGTCCGACGCGTTTTGTTTGTTCGTTTTTGTCTGGATTATTCAAAGGTATTTCAGTCATATATATGCGATCAGTTAACCTTCTCAAACATTTCCTGGGCAAGCTGGTTTACGAAACAAAAATGCAAATACGGAGGCAAGTAGCTGACAACTGTCTAATTGGAATCAGAAGTATGAGACAAATAGCATTATAAATAATTTGGAGTTCAGCGCTCTACTTATTGAGTTTTCAGTTAGTCTAATCGGTACACTGCTTTCTACACCCACACAAGTTTACCGTGTCAAAATCAGGTCCGCTTTAAACTATGAGGTGGTTTCACATGTAAAGAGATTAACTACTCTTTAAAAGCATTATATTCTTTAGGTCGGCAACATTTTGAGCCCAGTGTCAATAATGCTCAATATTATTTAACAAGCTGAATGTTTGACACTTTGCTGTTAGTATTATATTGATCTTTCACTTAGGTGCAATAACCCTTCTTCAAATATTAAAACTGTGTTGGTAAATCATTTAAAATACACGATAAATGAGACACGTTGCTTTATATCCAAATTTAGCCTTTTACCTTTATGTATGACCTTAACGTTTGATGTAAAAGGCGGTTTTTACACATGTCACACAGTCTCAAACGGTGAACATGTGTGGTAAATAATTATAAAAGTGCCTGACGAATGATCAAGTTACAGTCCGGAGAAGCAGTGTAATAGCCAACATTTATGATTTGATCTTAAGTTAATTTGTAAAATAGTTATAAAAATGTGTAACTCGGAAATATTAAATATAGAATACTTTTTAAACCAGATCTTTCTTGAACTTTTAACAGAGAGAAAACTGTGTTACAACAAACAATACACTGCGCAGCGCACTGTGCAGGTTGAAAGATGATAGCAACATAACGAATTATACCCCAAAATAAAATAAATTGTGCTTGGTTTTTAAAGAAAAAGTGGTACGCAGTTTAATGTAAACGCTTGTTATTACCTTTTATAAGGAATAAATGCAATAATTCAAGTGGGATATACTTATGGCAAGCTAATTTAATATCCCGACACCTTAGAGACGCTCGGAATTTTTGGACGCTCTAATTTCCAAATAAACAGTTATTGCTTTTGAAAGTAATAAAACAAAGATCGACTTAAACTTAGTTAATAAGATATTTGTCATAAGGTATTATGAAAATTGTGACTACAGTTGTAAAAAATGGTCAATTAGTCAGTTTGCTACATAAAGGTGACATGCACTCCTATTTTATCTGTCTCGTTCCCACGATATACTTACTCGAGGGAACGACTAACTATATCGTGGAAACGAGTAAGCTATGTCGTGTTAACGACTTACCAAGTCGAGGGAACTAGATAGAAAAAGAGGAGTGAAAACTGTATAAAAGATAAATGCGATGAAAAACAGAGCGGTGCAGTAAATAAAGGAGGGATGCATTAAACAAAAGATGCGATAATTTTAGCTATCCTGAGGGTTCGACTTAACTTTTACCCATGGTCATATCGTCGAAAGAAACGAGCTGATCGTAAGGTATTTTCAGGAAGGACTTTCATATCGTCAAATGTGTGATGTACTGTAAAAAACACGAGATCTGTCAATAACTGTACGTACCATACACCTAGTCGTCCGATCATTATGCTGAAAGGGAGTTCTCGGATAATCGGACAGTTATAGAGTTGATTGGCTTACTAACTCGTTACTTCGAAATAGCTAATTTTCTCCTCTTTAATTGAATTGGTTGCACATTAATAAAACCCGACTTGCGATATCATGATCATACGTACGTTTCTAGTAAAGAAATAACTATACTATAATTGATCACCTTTGTACTTAAATGTTAAAAATATAGCATAAATTTAAAAAACTAATTATCATCTAGTTTGCATGAGTTTACTGCGAAAATAAATGTTGTAAAAAATATGCAAATTATTTTTTCTCACCTTTCACGTTTACTTACTATTCAGACGTATTTATTTCATTTTTATAAGTTAATTCTAATAATATAAAACGTTTTCAGAAGTGCCTCTTCATCATTCATTACTCTGTCGAATGTTACAATTATCGGTCTACTGAATCGTTTGCTGCGTTATATTACCGTAGACAAAAGTGTTAGTTTTATAAGTAGGTGAAATTAAAGTGATGTATGTTCCTTTTGTGATGATTTAACTTAGTCACACACAGTCTGCTCGATTCAGGACATTCGATATAACCAATGAACCGACCCGAAACATGCATATTGACCTTAATAGATATTGATTTATGTATTTTCTTCAATAAGAAAACGTCTTTGTAAAAGGCGCGTTTACAATCAACTCCGTTTTAACACAGGGTAAAGGATGAAACTATTTGTTTTCAATATATCCTTTTTAGTGTTTTCCAACATGGTACAAATAAACCTGTGGTTTTATTCGTTGTGTACGCGAATCGCTTTCATATACAATACGTTGATACCGGTCAAAACCTATTATTTCGTAAGTTCTGATGCGTGTAACGATCTTTTTTAATCGCACATGAATGAGCTATAATTTGTGCAAGATAAATCATGATGTAAATGTCACACAATCTTGGACCCCGCCCCCTAAAGTACGTCCAAAACTCACACTTTCGAACATATTTTTTTTAATTAATAGTGTAATACCTATTTCAAATTTAATTTAAAACACAATTCACTTTTAAACATAAAGAGAGAATGGGAATGTAAACATTTAACCATTTAAACTAATTAATGGAGGCAATTAACCACAGTTTATCAACACCATGTGGTCTGGCATTTACTCGCATTTCGTTTCGTTTTCGTTTGAAATTATAATTTAGATTTTCTTTCAACCTTTTATTAACTAAAAAATGGAACAGTCCTATAAATTATATCGTCATTTACTAATGATATATGCGTGGAGGTTATGCCAAGGTGCCTATTAAAAATTCGAACTATACATTCAGGAGATACGCAACTCGTCTTATTTTGACATAAAACTTATTCAAATGTTTCACTTTTTTTTAATTATTTTTAAGTTCTACTAAAGAAATAATAAATAAATAAGATTTTTTTTAAATAAATGTGTGACATCACACATGGCCTGACCCCATGCCACAAACTGTCACACTTTCTTGCACCCCCTCCCCCATCTGGAGCGTGACATACTTTATGGACGGCCCCTATGTAACAAATATACCTGTATTTGTATGCTTTGTGTACGCGAATCGCTTTCATATAAAATACGTTGATACCGATCAAAACCTATTATTTCGTATTACAGAACTATCAAGATGCATTTAATATTTGCACGGAAGTTCTGATGCGTGTAACGATCTTTTTAATAGCATGTGAATGAGCAAGATAAATAGAGAATACTAGGTCGGTGCCGAATAAAGTGAAGTTTATTTTGCGAAGCTTAGAAAATCTGAACCACGAACCTTGGCGAGTGGCTCAGATGTTCGGGAAATCTGAACCACGAACCTTGGCGAGTGGTTCAGATGTTCGGGCCGAGCAAAAATAAACTTCGCTTTATACGGCACCGACCTAGTATTCAATTAATCCCATCAATTTTCTTAGTCGTAAATATTTCTTTAAAAATAGAAAAGGAAAATAGAACTACACGGAAAATCCCAACGTTATTTTAAGCAAACATTGTTTTATTATTTTATTCGTGTCGAGCCTAATATATTACAAAAATATCAGGAACTAACCTGTTTCTCTGTTTACCATACGTCTACGTCCCCAATTTCAACGAAATATTGAAAAAATACAAAAAACTGCAGCTGCAGCGGGAAAGACAATGACTCGTGTGACGTGTTTATGATGACGTCATGAGTACGCGCACTTAATATTTGTAAATAATGCTTATTTGCTTTTTGTGTTGCATTTTGTGTTTAAAATATATAACATCTTGGTATTAAATTGATTGTTTTGTTGAATCCGATTCGATTTTACTAAAAATTATTAATTTATAGTTGATTCCGAGTAATATGACCATCCTCCGCCGCGCGTGACATCTATATTTCAGCATTGCCGAAATAAAGGAAAATATATTCCACAGTGGTTTATTTCGACAATGCACGTCTGATGATGGGATAAATCATGAGATACACGTATGTCTGTTATCGTATAAATGTGTAAGAAATAAAATGATAACATCGAATTTTTAATATAAGTATATAATTATTTTGTCGTTTGGTTTACAAGGGGTGCTCTATCATAGTTTATTTATGTTTTTTTTTGTTCAGAATAAATATTGATTTTGAAGAAAACTGGTGATTTAATATGTCAGGCCTATCGATTGTATTAACTACTGCAGTATTCATTATGCATATAGGGAAATCGAAAGTAGATTCGTACAAACAATGGCGGCCAAGTTGGAAACATCCCAGCACAAAGGTTCGGACGTTGTTTACGACGTGTGTTGTTCAATCTGCGAGGATGATGGTATACATAAGGAAGAGCTGTTTTATTGTCAGAAATGTTCAAATTATTTCTGTGACAGTTGCGTATTAACGCACAATAAGTTTCACAAAAATCATTCAGTAAGTGAGAAAGGGGGAGTTAACATTTGGCCCGTATCTAAAACAGTGGATGATACACTGGAGTTATGTGAAGAGCACACAACTCGTAATCACAAGTAAGTAATAAGTAAAAATATTATTTGAAATTATAGACAAATAGGCCAACACTTTTTGTTTGTTTCCTAGATCGCTATGCATATGCTCGAGTCGCCTGTTTCACTCGTCAAGATCATAATAAATTAAATAAAATCGGTGTAATAAAAAATATTTACATAAAAGCTGATTCATAGTCCATTATTGCATGTATTGATATTGCTCAACACCTTCCCTCTTTTTCCATACTACCGACAGCATACGAGATTGTTTGTGTATTGCCTTACCTGTTCGGTCGATTGACAGACCTCAATATTTTGGCAAGGGTGTCTCAAAAGTTATATAAAATAGTAGTTACTGTTTCAAGACAACTTTAATTTCTAAACCCGGGGTAAATGTATATTTTTCCATTTCAACATAAATTTATAAGTTGTGTACAGTGAAGAAATATGCATCCTCAGAATTACAGCAGGGAAAACAACTTAGTCTAGTGAACTGAACAAATACAGGTTGGTTTGTTCCCAAACGTTCAAAAGACAACAGGAAAACTTGCTAAAAGGGAATTAAATATGTTTAAGTTTGATTACATGTTTTTTTTATTCAATTAACAGATCGCAACAAATACTTTTTAATCTAACGCTTAAGTGCCCTGCTTACATGTAGTTTTTCTTCCCGTTGAATGCGTGACAAAAGACATCGCATAACTATCACAATTGTGTGATTGATTGATTTGCCTGAACAAAGCATAATTTATGTTTAAATAGAATTCTGCTCGTAAAAAATAGCTTCTGATTGCATAACAAAATAAACCGTTTTCGTCGAATGACGTTTCATTGTAATACGCACGTTTGAGTTCCTGCACTTAAGATTTATATCATACCCTCAGGTGCCATAATCCATTATTGGCACTACCGATATTACGAAGTTGACTTCAAAATCTTAAATCCGGAGTTCAAATTATAAATCTAGATATTAAACTTTTATATGAATTAATGTATAAAAGCAATTACAAAAGTTAAAATATATGAAAACAAATAAGCAAAAGTACTTTTGTTGGCAGGAATCGAAATTAAGTTTCCATTAAATGTTCAAAAATAAACTTGAACAGTATGCATATCCCCCAAACAACATATAAATAATAACGAAACAAACTTTTTGAAATTATTATAAAATATATTATTGTTAGAAATAAACATAATACAAGGAATAATAATAATGACGATAACATACATAATGGGGTTCACTATGCAAATAATAAAATATACTTTATTTGAAAGAATTATCAATTGTTGGTATATAAACATGTATATATGTTTCAGGGAATGCAGTCACGTAGTTCTATTGACGGACAAGGTAAAATCTTTCACACGACCCATGGACGTGGCTCAAATGAAGACCAGCATTGAATCGTCAATGAAACGTCTAGAAGATATGGTAAAAGTCGGTGAAGAAAATATAACGTCTCTCCAAAAGTCATACGAAAAAGTGTTGGAAGAAATAGTTGATGTGCGTCAACTGATAAACGACAATCTAGACCGACTTCAACACAATACAGAAATGAAATTGAAAGAGCTGCACTCTATATTAAAGAATTCTTCAAAAAATATTCAAAAACAATGCGTTGAGTTTATTTCAAAGATAAAGGGATATAATATTAAAGACATACACAAAATGTCACCTGATCGATAGTTTATTATGTACAGAAAATGTTTAGACCAAAACGCTTCTGCAGATGTTTTTCTTCGCAAGGTATATGCAAATGTGTCCATTAATTTCCACCACAACACGGACTTGACGCAGTTTCTTGCTTCTTGTACAGAATTAGGCGGTATCGTTAGTCGCGAAGTTGTGTCACATCAGGTCGTTGACCCCAACAAGGTTGTAAGCATTCAAGACAGTTCAAAGTACAATGTGCGCAAGGCGACTGATGAGATGGTCAGTAGCATAACGGGAATATGCGAATCGTCAAATGGAGAATTAGTCATTGCTGACAACGACAATAAGTGTGTGAAACTCCTAGATAATGCGTACAATTTATTAGAACAAATGCAACTTCGTACTTTTCCGAAATCAATGTGTAATATATCCACTAACGAGGTGGCGTTGACAATTAGTAACGGTTACACTGTTAATAAGATTCATTTCTTACGAGTCATCAAAGGGAGGATTGTAAATTTTAAAACTCTGCATATGAACGATTTATGTTACGGTATTGCATATCACCAAGGAGACCTGTTTGTATCGTCTGAAACTGCAGTGTATCAATTCACCACGGATGGGAGGCTAGTGAAGACATTTTACGAGGATATGTCGCTAGATAGCGCTAGTAAGCTGCTTTTTTAAAAATTGTTTTCCAATTACAATTATTGTCAATAAGTACATTCAACTAGTTTTAACCTTTTTATTTAAGCTCGATTGCAATAAAAGCCTCTAGGTGACTGAAACACCCTCGAGTCCGTTTCCTGGGTAGAACAAGTGATTGTTGTATTTTGGGAGTTGGTATGTCGGTTCTTACGTCTGTCGATTGGTACAAGATGAACCCAAAATGACAAAATTTGTAAAACATCTTTAATTCTTTCTAGAAAGGTTTGATACTTTATCATGGGTGATGTCTTTGAGCACTGTCAACAAAACCACATCACATGAACTTGTTTTGACATTGACCTTGTTATCCCCCGCCATCGGGATATTGTTTTGGCGTTGTCCGTCCGTCCGTCCTTCCGTCTGTCCGTCCGGAGCCATATCTTGGAAGTTCTTTGGCGGATTTCATTGAAACTTAGTATGATTATATATATGGATAACAGGATGATGCACGCCAAATGGCATCGTAAACCATCTGTTAATAACGGAGTAATGGCCCTTTGTTCTTGAAAAAAAAATGCTTTTTTGCGTGTCAAATATAATACTTTTGTGTCCAGAAGCATATTTGCGGTGGATATCAATTTAACGAATTTATTTATAGTTTGGAATTAGGCTTAATCAGAAGATCAACACCCTTAATTAACCATGCATGACGCATACCGCTTCCTCCCAAGCTTTTATAATTGTATTGATTAATTATAAACACTTAATACACCCATTTAACCTGTCTTTATTTTGACCTAGAAACTAACCCACTTTTAAACTAAATTATTCAAATGGGTCCGGAGATCAGGCAGACACTGGGGGTATACACTGTGCTAGTAGAGTTCTTGTTTATTTTCACAACCGAAGTAAAGATTGGCATGACCTCAATAAGAAAAAAGGACATTATTCATTGTATAATTTTGTTTCAAAATTGAGTACAAGCAGATATTGGCTATAAAGTGTCTCAAACATCTGCGTATGCTAAAGTCGTTTCAAATCACTCCATCTCGCTTAAGTTACCGTATGTTTTAATGTTGTTTCTATTTATAATGTAAATTAAATTATTTTTCTAATTTAATTATAGTCATTGTTGTATGATTATTGCCAGCTAGTGTGGCATGTTTAGTATCGAAGATGTATTAAGCACGTTATATGTTAAAGTAAACAAAGTCTTTATCCCCAATGAAAACGGCAAGGAAGTTAAATTAAGCATATCGGGTTTGATCTAGTGGTTTAATAATTTCAAAATGGTAATTAAAACTAAGCTTTTTGTTTACATATGTCATTATAAGGAGTACGTGATTAGTTGTAGGTATTGGTGTGAGACCTGATGGAAAGAGTATCTATGTGACTGACAATACTGGCAAGCTACTCACACTTACCAGGGATGGAGCAGTCACGGCCACGCTCAAGGATCCTGCTTTTAAACCGCCCTTTGACAATATACCTAATTTGCAAGTGGCAGCCACAGGACAGGTGTTTGTTTTAGGTAAACAATCAGTAAGTCAAGTTGACACGGACGGCAAGAAAGTCCTCAATACCATACAACTTGATATGCCCAACCCTTCATCTGTCTACTTCAATGAAGGCACAGGCAAGATGATTGTTGCATTTGAAAAAAACAAAACATCTATGAGTTCAAAAAAAGGCTTCTTGACTTTTCAACGTATACCTATTATAACGAACAAATTTGTATCAGAGAATTACAGTGCATTGACTTGTTAAAACAGATATTATTTGCGATTATTGTGACATGTAGTCGCTATTCATACTAATAAGTGTGTGTTCAGTTTACTAGCTTGTTTTAATTGAAGAACTTAATCTGCTTATTAATAGACGCCTTGTGGTATTACAAGTTTTTTTCAATCTTCGCTTTTAAACGTGTTTGTCCAAATTAAGCAGATCCTTTCTTGTTTTGTGTCACCCAGAAATAAAGTCTCCCCATGTTTTCTCTTTCTAACACTGCTTTTTGCGCACATTGTGTTTTCCAAATCACCATTATTATGTTTGTTCCTCTCTCTAATAATCTCTCGTCTTATTCCATTTTGAATATTGTGTAGCCCCAAATTGTGTTGTTATTGTATAAATACATGTTTGCGTCATTGAAAGGGAAGTAATATACCTTAAATGCTTTATTTAAATAAAGAAAACATCTTTTTTTATTCAATATAATACATACAATGGATACATGTATATGATCATACAACATAGTGATTGAACAAAGCAATAAAGTTCAGACATGTTATACAAGATATGCTAATATATATAATTTTTTAGAGAGAAAAGAAAAGAATAACAGAAGAATAGTTATGAAAAATGATGACTTGTATAAAGTCGGAAGAAAGCATACTGGACTTGTGTGTTTTGTTGTATATTCACAATGATCTTGTACGATTGCAAAATAAAAATAAAAAATAAACAAAAATAGTTTAGAAGATAAACTAACATTCGAGTGAAATGTATATAAGAGGACAAAACATTATGAGAATTTAATCCGATTCCATTTTTGTTCAAAGATTTGTAATGTGTCATTACTGAGGGCTATTTCTTTCTCAATCTGGATTTTTAGTTTAAGACTATGGACAAAACAATTAAAATTTGGTACTTTTTTTGTACTTCATGTTAAAGATAAAATATTCATCAATATAATAATAAAATTCACAATATTATTACAGTCGATTGATTTCAATGAGTTAATTCCGAAACTTACATTTAAGAAAGATAGTTTAACGTTTAGTTGCTGTTGTTTAAGAAAAGATACTAATTGATTCCAAATAGGCTGGATGTGTTTGCACTCCCAAAAAAGATGCTCTATAGTTTCAATGTTTTCACCGCAGAAGTCACACATATTTGAGATAGATAATTTGCATTTAAAGTGATATTTATTTGAAGCTATAATTCTATGGATATATTTATATTGAAAATTTCTCAGTGTGCTTTCAATAGTTGCTTTATATGGCATGGTAAATATGTGTTTCCAATTAAGTTCATGTTCTCCGAAAAGGACTTGCCATTTATTTTGGATTTTTGAGTTTTCTGTAGGGTTTTTAATTTGTAGTGTGTAGAATATTTTGTTTGTTTGTTTTTTTCTTCCAAGTATGTTTTCTATGAATGTTGTTTGAGTACATGGTGTATTATTTGTATTTATTTCAGATTTAATGTGTATGGGTTTGCTTTTGATTAGTGTGTAGTACTTCAGAAAATTATTTGAAGGTATTCCGTATCTGTAGCATATATCATCAAAAGAGTAGAAATCCTTAATTCTGTAGTCATATAATTGGTCGACATATTTAATGCTTCGTTCAAACCAATCTTTATAAAAAAAACGCCTTATTGTTTGAAGTTATGTCTTTATTGTTCCATAAAATTGTTTTACTGTTGGTTTTGGTTTCTAGGTTATGAGTGACATCACTCCATGCTGATAGAACATCAGACAGAAATATGTTTTCGTTTGCAATTTCATGTAAGATAGAATTGCTGATGTTACATTCAAAGAGTAAGGAGTCACCATATTTTTTAGGATTTTCTGGTAGAATAATTTCCATTTACTCGTATTGGTATTATCTAGGTATCTTTTAACCCAGCTGCATTTAATTGCATTCAAGAATGAGTCAATGTTCGTTAATTGGATAACTCCATTTTCTACAGATTGAATTAACTGAGTTCGTTTTATTTTATCAGGCTTACCGTCCCATATGAAATTAAATATTGCTGATTTTATATCGTTAATAATATCATTTGGTGGATTTGGGAGAACTGTTAATACATAAATTAATTTAGGAAGTGCAAACGTTTTCAATACTGTGTTTTTTTTCCGATTAGTGTAAGTTTACGGTGATGCCATGATTTTAAGCAGTTTTTAAAATTCTGTAATTTAGGTAGTATGTTTTTAAGAATTGTATCCTTTTCATGATTTGTGAAAGTAATTCCTAACGTTGTGGCTTCATCGGATGTCCAATTAAATTAAATTTCTTTTTTATATAGGACATTACTTTGTTTTAATTTACCTACTCGTAGCACAGTACATTTACTTTTGTTTAGTTTAAGACCCGATGCCATTTCGTAAAGGGTTAGTGACTCTATTAAGTTATGGAAAGAATCGTAATTGTCGTTTAATAAATAAGTTGCATCGTCAGCAAATAGGGACTGTTTGATATCTTCATCAGGATCTGGTGATATGCCTTTTATGTGTTTATTTGATTGGATGTGATGTGATAGATACTCAATGCAAATAATAAATAGCGATGATGAGAGTGGACATCCTTGTTGAACCCCTCGTTCGATCTTAAAACTGTTTGAAAAGAAGCCATTGTTAATGATTGTACTGTTAATATTGGTATAGAATAGTTTGACCCATTGAATGAGACTTTCACCAAAGTGCATATTTTCTAAGCATTAGAACATAAATGAATGATCAAGCGAATCAAATGCCTTTTCAAAGTCAGCAAAGAATATTAGACCAGGATTGTTTGAATTGTTCAAATAGTTTATGCAATTTTGGATAAGACGAACGTTTTCACCAATGTAACGTCCTTTTATGAAACCAGATTGAGATTTTGAAAGGATTGATGGTAATAATTTTTTTATTCTGGTTGCTATACTTTTATTTTCAATTTTATAATCATTGTTTAGTAAACTATATTGGCGCCAGTTTGATAAGGATTCTAAGTTTTTCCAGGTTTTGGAATAAATGATATAATACCTTGTTTTTGTAGCGTAGTTAAGTTTTCGTTGTAAAATGAATAGTTAAGTGAATTAATTAGATGTGTTTTTATATCATTCCAGAATATTTTATAAAATTCGATTGTGATGCCATCAGATCCTGGGCTTTTGTTTTTTTGCATTTCTCTTAGGGCTAATCCACATTCATATTCATTGAGCAATCCGTCGCACAGTTGGTTTTCCTCTTGGTTTAAAGCTGGTTGTATTTTTAAAAAGGGTGTTATTTTCAACATTTTTTCGTTTATAGAGGGTTTCGAAAAATAAACGTTGTTTTTCTAGTATTTGAGTTCGTTTGTTATTTCTTTGCCATTGACTACTAATGTGTGTACAGTTTTTTGTTCGCTTCTACGTTTTTCAGTGTTTGTGAGGTATTTTGTATTTTTTCATTGTGTTCAACATGCTGTGCACGCGCTCTTAGTATTATTCCATTGAGATGTGTATGATAGATTCCATCTAATATTTGTTTTTTTAATGTTATTTCATTTTCAATGTCGGTGGTATCATTTGTGTTTGTTTGATGCAATTGTTATTCAAGTGTTTCAATGGTTTTGATGGTTTCAGTTTCAAGTTTGTGTGTTTCTTTTTGTTTAAATGATGTGTATCTAATTGTTGTCTTACGTTTATTTCCTTTAATTACTTCCCATAAGGTATTCGGGTTTGCATCTTTATAATTTTGAACTGTATTTAATTTTTCCTGTTTTATTTGTGTTTGATATTGTGTATCAAATAAGATGCTGTTGCTAATTTTAAAGTATCCTGGGCATCTTTCAGGTTGTATATTGTGCAGTTTAATTTCAACTAGAGAGTGGTCAGTCATAAATCCTGGTTTTATGTTACATGTGTCAATAATGTTGCAAAGTGACTCAGATATTTAAAAAAAGGCTAATCTACAAAATATTGTTGGTTTTGTGTTTGAGTGCCAGGTGAATTTGCTTTCGTTTGGATATACTGTACGCCAGATGTCTATCACATTGTAGTTTTCAATTATGTTGTTTAAAATGTTTCTATTTTTAGAATGAGTATAAAGGTTTCCCTTCTTTTTATCTATTAATGGGTTAAGGACAGCGTTGAAATCTCCACCGACTATAATGTTTTATCTTGGTTATTAATTTTAAAGGATTGTAATGTTTCGTAAAAAGTGGAATCATCAATGTTAGGGCCGTAAACGTTGATTAATGTTAATTGTGTTTCGTGTATTTTGATATCTATACTTGCTTGTCTGCCAATTATTATTTCGTGAAAGTTTTCGACTGTGATCCCTATATTATTTTTTATCAGAAAGGCAATGCCTTGTTTATTAGTATGTTGTCCACTAAGATAGATGTCTCCGTCCCATTTATCTTTTAAGGTTTGTGCTAAAGTATGTGTCAAGTGACTTTCTGTAGTAGGCATATACTATTATTTTTTTCGTCTAACCATTTGAAGATTTTAATGTGTTTGTCTTTTTTGTTTAGCCCGTTTACATTATGAGTGCATAATTTAATCATTTAAAGAGAGGGAGGGTGTGTAAATATAATTGTGTGGGTTTGTCCAGTAAGTGTCTATTTTAAAACATGTCCAGTAGGTTTTTCTTATAGGACATAAGATGTCCATACATACATACAAAAATAGAAAACAAAAATTAGAGATACAAAAATATGAATATTCCATAGACATGAAGAAGTGAAAAGAAATAATCACAAAAGTGAGAAGAAAACACAATAAAAAAACTTGTCCCTAGTTGAGACATACTAAAAAAGAGAATAAAACACAACATGTGAATATACAAAAACAAGCAAATGTGCTAATGCAAGGTAAATTTCCCTAAGTATAAGACATAAATTATATGCATCTAATGTTCAATTATATACAATGATTTCTCAGATGCATACGTATAACTAATTGGCAGGATAATTTTTAGCAATTCATTATTTATTGTATTAGTTATATTTACTAATACGTATATACATTCCTATACACACATATATATACTTATATGTGCAATTATTTTAGAAATAATTATTTATTTAAACATTATAATGCTTTTAACCATTAGAGTTGGTTCAGTAAACCGCCTTTTAAAATGACATTACTTTGATATTACTACCCCGTGTACATTTATTCTCAGGGACCACAGAAAAGTTTCGAAGGTTAACAGTATATCTGTACATAAAACCACAATTTCTTTCCTTAATGACATTTGAGATTAATACCCTAAAATCATACAGTACAAAAAAAAACGGAATGCTCGTGCAAGAACTACTGCTTACCGTGAATGAAACATGGTTTCGTCATTTGTCATGTTTAATATTGCACAAAAACAAAATGTTTGGAAAAGTGTAAGATAAAGATACCGGGTAACTGATGAAAATGATGATCGAGATCTCTATTTTACGAGCGTTATTTTACATAATTTACATGATTCAATCTTTATATTATCCATTCGTATTATAAACGATTATATTTTCGTTGCAACACTATATATATATATATATATATATATATATATATATATATATATATATATATATAATAGTATTCTCATTTACTGCAGTCAATACACAATTCATTTGATATTCATCCAAACAAACAGGCATTGAAAATTTAACACAAACATACAATGTAAACAAGTACATTTAAACATACATTTTAACAAGAACATAACAGCAGGTCAAATAGTACGATAAATTGCCCTTCATATAAGACAATACGGTGTGGTTGCTAAGCAATTCAATATGTAAGAAATATATAATTATAAACATAAGCAAGTGTAGTAGTAATCATTTCCACTTGTCTGTCTATAGAAAGTTTTATTCATAAGGCTTTTAAAACAATTTTACTTTCAGATGCCATTGAATAACAACAGAATCCAAATATTGGTATAAAAATTAACAAACACATAAAAAAACACTTTCTACCATTGCTTTAATAGCTGAGACTATAAAGTAGCACTCCTTTTATCAATTTAAAACTAACAACAAGTACAAATGAGCCGTGTAAAACAAGAGCAGCAATGTTTTGAGACAGAAAAAATATGTACCATTGATTTTGACTTGCAGAAACAAACAAAAAACAACGAGTTGAGTGTGTTTTATCATCCGAAATGATACAGATAAATATGTACACTTAGTTTTAGCTCGTAAAAATAGTTTATATGCATGAGTTGAGCATGTATTTTATGATTCTGAATGAAAGATACATATTATACCTGGCACACATTTCATGACAATCAAAAATGCTATTCTGAATTTAACTATGCAATAAAATACTGATCAATTAATATATGTATCCCGGAAAAACTGATTTTGGAGAAACCCACTAATCTGCTGGTACAAATAAAGCTCGCCCATTTATAATCCTTTCAAAATCACACACCGTATAAACCGTTATGATTTTAACAAAGCTATCATTGGTTGATATAACTGACCAGCGTTGTTTGTACCGGGATGGTTAGTGGGGTTTTCTAAACTCGTGTTTTTCTGGGATCAGTCTATTATCTACCATCGGTCTATGCTGAAAAATTACTCAAGTATGGCATGTCCACTCTCTGTTAAACTGCAGAGTACAGTTATTCACGGAGACCATGAGAAGCTTTAGAAAATCATATGTGTTTTTATAAAGAGTGACCTTTAGATAAAGATCACTGGTCTATGAATTAAAGGTACATTTACTCGTAATAACACTTACTGATCCACGAAAAAAGACGGAGGGTCAAGGAGGGTCAAGGTCCCTTTGATCAGTGATGTAAGGTTGATTAGAGCTCCTGTTTAAATTGCACTTTAAATTATGATATAGTGACAGAAAATAGTTCAGTTTGGTTCTAAACATTAAGTTATCATGTCTGTAACACATGGGATGAAATAGTTATTTAAAAAAGAAGACATTAATAGTGATATTTAGTGAAAATTAGTATTCATATGTGTTGAAAAACTGGATTTTATAAGCACATTGAGAAGACATTATGGACTTATAAATAACTGTACAGATTATAAACACTACCTGTGCAATTGTGTGCCCTTATTTAAATACTGATTGGATTAAATATCACAATACTTCAATATGAGTGTTAACGGTAAATCGGACCAAGCTCATCTAAATTTCAAAGGACAAAAGCCTCAAACAAAACCAGCCACCAAGAAGCAGCGTGCTGATTCAAATAACAGCAGTAACACAAGCATGGAAGAGCTGACAAACATTCATACACAGCTAGAAGCTATGACAAATGGAATAAGTGAATTGAGGGAGGGTCTCAAAAGCATGTTAAAAAGGGAAGAAATAGAAAAATTGATAAAGAACACCGTTTCTACAATAATGAAAAAGATTGAAGAATCAATGCTCAAACAGATTGAAAATGAAGTAAAGAATAGAACAAATACATTTAAAGAACAAATAGCGGGTCTTGAAATCGAAAATGGGCAGCTTAAACAAACGATTGTTTTGCAGTACCACAAAATCAATAACTGAGCTGGAAACACAAGTCTGAAAATTGTATGATACAAATAGAGAAGCACTTAAGCTGGCAAATTACAACGAGCAGTATTCAAGAAAAAACAACGTTAAAATACTGAACATCACAGAATCATCCAATGAAACAGAAACCAGTCTAACGGAAAGTGTATCAAACATCTTAAGGACAACAGCAGACGTCGAACTAAAGCCAGAAGATATCATCACAATACACCGCATTCCTACCAAAAAGGGTGCAATTTGACCCGTCTTAATTAAGCTGCGAAACAACAATGCAAAATCGTCCATAAAGAAAAAACGAATACCTATGAAAACGAAAGGCTAGTAGATGATGTCACGAAACGCAATCAAGGACTGATCAGTAGGCTGCTTCTACACCCTGATATAAAGAACGCATGGTTCTTTAACGGATCGGTTTTCGGGCAAACCACCTCCGATGAACGGATAAAGTTTGACATTTTTGACAATGTAGACAACACAATAAGTGAAATCCGAAACCGCAACAGGAAGCTCAAGACGGGAGGCAGTATGTAGTGTGGTGACAACAAGAGTTACTGTAATATAAACTGTGGAAATAATTTTGTGTGCATATCTCAACCGGTATGTTACACACTATTCAATTTATACTATATAATCTCCGTTAAAGTATTATTCGGTATGCTTCACACTAATCAATTTGTACTATATAATCTCCTTTTAAGTATTAATCATTGAGTTGTTTTTAACCTAAAAAACCGTTGCCGTCTAAAATATATAAATACTATGGGATTAAACTGTACACAGTAAAAATACCATTTCATTAAAATAGCTTATAATTACACATATGTCTGTCAACTTATGTGCTGCATGATTCTACTGATTTATTAATCATTATGTAGACAATATTTAATCATCTCATATGACATAATGTGATCAATGTAGTTACTACATATTATACTGATTTGATATTACCGCAACTCTTGTATTTCGTTTAATATCTGTTAGTTTTTTAATGCATAATATGTTTAAGCTCTAAAATGAATTTTTAAATGTACCAAATAAACAGATCTTATCTCACACACTCTTAAAAAACAATCTAATTGTTTGAATATTTTGTTATACTTATATTTTACACTAATTCATTTCTTAGATATACAAACATGTCTTTTTTCGTGGATCAGTAAGTGTTATTACGAGTAAAAATATCTTGCATTAAAGTTTGTGTTGTATCAAAGTCAGTTATATCTATTGCACTTATAAATAAACATTCTGAAAAAAAGGGATTTCCGCAGGTCTGTAAGTGTGTGTGTCAGTTTCAACACTTAGTGAAGAGCATCATTTTTTTTTACAGAAAAATCGAACAAAAACAAACATAACCAATAGGTCCCTTACGAAAAAAAAAAGAAAAAATGTAAACATTCCGCAAATATCTAGCGAACATGTAGCGAACACAGCTATTCGCAGAAACTATTCGCGAGATGTTCGCGGCTAGCGGTAAACATCCTGTGATTGAATTGATGTTCGTTCAAAGGATGTTCGCAGGAGGACCAATAATCGCGGCTTATTCTTCAGAAGATCTTAGACAAAAGTTCTACTTGCAAACTGTTCGCGGCATATTCACTTGAAAGACTTTGAACATTTTTCTTCCTGTTCGCGGCATATTCGCCAGAGGTACACTCTGATTTCTCTCAATATCAAACTTCAGTCCAGGTTTTCAATTAACAAATCATCTGATAAGCCTTGTGTTTTGCGCCAAATGTTGGATTGCCTGCTGCTAATCTTTTGGCTATAACATATAACAGCCTTAATTGATTGGCTGAATTCAAATGCAGAACGTTTACCTCTTAGATTGCAAAACTGGAGTACAGACATGGTAGAAAATATGCAGTTTAAACTTGTTGTTAATAAAAATGAAGTTATAATTTCACAAAAAGTAGAGTCCATTTTCCATTAGGTCAAATAAAAAATATGTCTGGTTCCGGTGAAATGCCCCAAAAAATAGGGTAGGTAGGTCGGATTTTTATTTTATTGTATTTTTTTATTTTTTTTATTCAAGTGATGAGTGATCATTACTTTTATGCTGTATTTATAGTAAAAACAAAAACAATTATTTCCTTAAAACCAAACATCATGTTAATATCTAAATATAGCATAAAACTAAATCAATAATTTAAAAAATCAATGTTTTATCTTCACAAAACATTTTTGACGATGCTTCTTTCAGCAGCGAGTCAAAGTTAACATACCATGAAAAAATTCTTCACAATGGCAAGCTATGTAAAAGACCGAGCCAGTCCGATTGAGATGGAGCAGGTTTTCTAATCGGCATACCTCGCTTATTAGCATTGATAACATTCTCCGGCAGATACTAAAACGCGAACCAGTCTGCGGAAGATTTAGATTATGATTTATAATCTATATCGTCCTCAGATTGGTCCGCGTTATAGTGCAACGCACATTCTCCAGTAGAGTTGTCGTTTGTGTCGACAACAATGGCCGCGTCCATGAGAGAATGTTCAATTTCGTTTCAAAACTTTCATACAGCGTACATCGGCTTTTTTGGCTATTTAGAAACCGTCATTTAGGATATATGAGTTATTTATTAACTAAATCTCCGCTAATGTCAACAATGGATTGAATTCGAAGGATATATTCGATATATTTGATAGTTATCAATTTAAGTCACATTTTGCTTGGAAATTGTATTCGAGCATTTTGCGACTTATTGAATGACTATGATATCCGATATCAACATATCACATGGGATTTGCATATCACCAACTTCGACACCAAGCTGTCCTGAAAACATTGATTACAAAGTCTTTACTTTGTTCAAATTACTGGTTTGTATTATTTCTTCTTTCTATTTTAGTATTTGATATCATTTTAAAGTCAAATGAACTGTGTCACAGTAAACGGGACATTAAGGTGATTGTGGCCAGTTTGGATCTAGATCAGCCTGCAGTCGCTTGAAAGTTGTTTGTTTAAAGCGGTTTTCTGACAATAACAAATAGTTTAATTGGATACTGATGAGATTGTCCTTTCCCTGTGGCTCAAATAATAGTGTTGTCATTAATCAAATGATTTTATTTCGAACATTAATCAAGTGTTATTTCTGGTCCCTCGGGATCAATGACTCCAGCACTTTCGTGCTGAGAAGTAAATACTGCTTAAGGCGATGCTCGGGAGCGTGAGAGATGTTGCATCTTCCATTATCTCTCATGAACTGACTCAATAATACCGAGTCTGCAAAAATTGATTTAATTTTCGGTTTGGTTGCTCCGACGAGAGATCGAAAAATTTCACATATCTTCCCAAAAGTCTAGTGGTAGAGTGTCGTCTTTGATTTTCTTTTTCAGTTAGAAGTTCACTTGTACCAATTTTTCGCTATACTGGTACCCGTCAATGAAAGTACACCGATATATTACAATCAAATAGTTTGTCATATCTTTCAATGTCTTTTATTGACCACTGTCTACCAATGTTGACACAGTCTAGGACAATTTCCACAGGCCACATCTAGCCGAAAGTCAGGATTTACATCTTGAATGCCCTCCCTCAGTTGCCATATGAACCCCATTTTCGCCGACAGAAAGTAATACACTTCAATGATTTTCGGTCGGTATCGATTTTTTGTTCACATCCCGGATACCGTCAATCTTGGTACTCAACAACCACATAAGCAAATTTTTCATCAAAGGAACTCAAAATGTTCAAAAACACTGAATGGCTGATTGCTCTTCTTTGTATGCTGCACAAGTTATAGAACAATTCCATTTTTAATGTGTTCTGATTTCCCATACCATATGTTGATTAATTGCTCAGCAAGCTGGCAGTGGGGATCTGGGAATTCCATCTAGTCTTTAACGAGTGAAATAGCATTGTTTTTAGAAAAGAAAAGCAATATCTCAATGCTATGACATTTTTTCTTTGATTCGAAAATGTTTGGAATAATAAGATGTTCGTTCTCATTTTGTACCAACATGTTTTTAATATTTTAAAGGAAAGTTGTGCACACAAAAAAATGCAGATAAAAGACCTTATTGAGATAAGCATTTATCATTTAATAAAACACGGAAACGTTCACTTAAAAACGAACGCAAAGCTGTTAGTTGCTAGCGAAGCTGTCAAACTTTGAATCGAGGGTACGTTCGGTTTTTAAAATAATTAAGTAATAAAAAAAATACCGAAATTACAATAATTTATAATAATGTTTAAAATGTATATTGTTAAAATATATTCACCTCGTGAATCAGTTGGGTTTTATTTGATTTAAATTTGACTTTATCTCGTTATTGGAATTTTTTTCGCTACGCTGAATTTCATTTCAATACAAAATGGCGGAAGAAAATGTCGGCTCAGCCTTCGTGTCAAGTTCGGGGTCAAGCTGGCAAATCGTGCTATTTCAATTTTAGATGCGGACACCTATTTCTGCTTAACGAACAATAATTTTGGCATCAAAAGAAAGATCAATCTTTTAACTTTTCGTTCTACATTTTTTTCGTACTCGAAGCGGGAAAAAAAGATTAGGGTCGGTGGTACAAAATTGGGTCGGTCGGGTCACCGGAACCAGACATATTATTTTTTTGGCCTTATCAACACTTTCTTAAAACAATAATGTATATTGCTATAATTTGAAAAGTGACATGAAGTGCTGTTAAAGAGTGATGCATACAGAATTTCAGCAGTCGGTCTAGAAATAGAACAACAACTGAATTAAGGTTTGTGCTTTTCATTATTTCTAAATATTCCTTTAAAAGTATGCTTCTTATGTCATAATTGTAGAACTTTTTATGTGTTATGATTAATGTGCTTGATAAAGAAAGTGATAATGTGAACAGATTCATGATATAGTTTTGTCACCTCTTGGATCCACTGGATGTAAATTAGAATCCATCCAAGTGAATGCATGTACATCAAATACAGGCTTTGTTATTCAATGAACAGGCATGCAGAAAGTCCTTTAGGGCAGGGGTTTGCTAGATATTCATTATTCGCGGGATGTTCGCTGAAACTTTTTCGCGGGATGTTTGCGGCAACATGTTCGCTGGATGTTCGCGGAAACATGTTTGTGGTAGGTACGCTGGATGTTCGCAGCAATATGTTCGCAGAAGGATCGCTGTATGTTCGCAAGAGGTTCGCGGGAACTGTTCGCGGAAAAACTAATTTGCATATGAAAAGTAATCACCAAACGAATATCCATCGAATACTGTTATATATTTCATCAAGCATCCACGGCATGTTCGCCTGATGTTTGCGGTATGATCGCAGCAGGTGTTCGCGGCAAACTATATAATTTCCGTAAGGGTTGTCTTAAGACGACGACTATTTTTTCCACGTTGATAGTTAAACGTATATTTCCTGTCACTTACTTGACCACAAAGACATATTTGAAGTTGAATATCTGTACAAGTTGTTTGCATGTCAGCTATAGATAGGAGTTGTTAAGCTTAAACGCTTATCTGAATTTCCGAAGTACAAACAATACAATTACAGGTATAATTTAGCAATTTGCATCTCAAAGGTATGGACCTTGATCGATGGCCTCAAATGATGACCCCGAATATGTGTGTTAAGGTTCAAAGAAGTATCTATCCTCTAACTTGCCTTTAGTCTTAGTAAAACAGAGGGCATAACCACGCTATAAAATGCTAGTCAAGGCTATATTTCTTACTCAGTAACGCTTTTAAAAGACCCTGAACACGCCTTTTTTATGTTTTATTGCAATTTCTATAGAAGACATAAAGCTAATTTTATGTTTGCGAAAATTAACATGAATTGTGTAAATACAAAAAAATGCAAACTTCGGTTAAATTGAAGGAAAGGGTGATGGATATTCTTGACTGACCTTGTATGATGGTCCCACAGACATGTGTGAAGTTTCCATACACAATATTTAGGAGTTACAGGGATATGTACATGTATCATGGAAACGTCAACCTAAATTTCAATGTGCACGAAAAAACTCATCTGACTAATAAGTACAAAATTGGGCATAATCCTGCTAAAGAGTAGTTAACAGTTTACGATTATGGTCAGTTAATGTTCATAAGGAACTCGAACATATATGTAACTTCTTTATATGTAGTAAATATAGAGCTATGTGATAGTTCAACGCAAAATTGCAGGTCAGAGTTATGGAACTTTATCAGTGACCACGCACAATGACCCATGAACACGTTTGAGGTTTCAAATGAATATGTGTAGTAGAAAAAGTGATATGTGGATGTTATTCGTTTACCATAACCAAGTTTATTGGCACAACAAGGGACACAACTCTACACAAGAACAGGTCAGAAGTTTTAACTTGGTAAGTTACCCTGAGAACATGGGTATAGTTTCAACTGAATACCTGTAGTAGAATCAGTGATGCGGAGATATTGAACATTTACCTTAACTAATTTTTCAAGTACTAATAGGGGCAAAATTCGGCTAAATTGAACGTCATAGGTAAGGAACTTGGTCGGTGACCTCACAAAATGACACCAAACACATTTATAGCAGACAAAGCTTGCGAGGGCGACGGTCGTGCACAATAATCAATTTTCTTGGTTCAAGATCACGAATTGATCTCGGGGTCCCATGTAAAAACTAAAAATTAATAGCGAAAGCTTTGTTCGTATCATAATGTAGCTTTGTCAAGTATGGATTGAATTTCAAATAACTTCACATAAGTTATAAACATAACGGACCAGAGTGTAACGCACAAGACCAATGCCCCTAGGTCAAAGAATAAGATTCAAATTCAACGTAAAAGACCAATGTAAGAACCTTACTCGAAGCACTTGTCCAGAGCTCACTTTGTCCAGCCAACATGGGTGAATGTACAAATAACACGACAGAAGTGACGAGACAGTATGTAGACACTGAGTGTGGCGTGCAAGACCTGGTCACTATGTACACGTTCAATGTTACATTTCAAGATCGAATATATGAACTTAGTCGATAGCACTTTGTTACGCGCATTACGCAAAAGCTTACAAGTAGACCGCGTGAATGATTTCGTGTACACGTGAATTAAATACGCAAGGAAAGTGAAGTTTGATTGGTGTGTTTTAAGATTTTTGGTACGTCATATTTTTGGAAATCTGATCCCCAGTTTTAGTTTGTAAACTGGACATTATTGTTAAGCACCACTAACAACAATTTTACTGACACAGATATAAACATGAGAAAACTTAAAACCTGGAGATTTTCACCGAGCTTAGTGGGTCGAGCTCAGTGGGTCGAAGGCAAGCCCTGATTTGTGGTCCAGAGGGCCTCCGCGGAAGGTCTCGAAACTTTCCATGTTCAACAATAAATTTACACATCAGGTGCAAAGGCAGTCAAATACACCTGTGATACGTACATTTACAAGATATACATGTGTTCGTTATAGAATGCTAGCAGGCTGGTCGTTAATAGTTTGTTCTCGCCCAAAAGTCATAAAGAAGTACTGTAATTACTCAAGTTTCCGGACAAAATAATATTTGTTCTTGGCTCTTAATTTTCGGACATTCATGCTTTCGTCTATAATTATTTGCAATACAATTTCGGATAGTTCATCTTACAGAGCTTTTTTTATCGGAATTTTTCTTTGCTGCGCTTATCTGGTGACACTTCGATCATGCGTTTGCATAACCGAATTAAGGTCATGAAACCTCGCAGCTGAATACCTGCAGGCAATTTACCATTACATTTGTGTTATTGTGTCAATAACGATGAATCCGTTAATAGACGGTAGTTTCACCCGACAGCTTAAAAAGAAAAATATATAAAAGACATGTACACTATATGCAGTGGTATTTTACAAGCACGTGCTATTATTTGTTAAAACAATGACACTAAAAATAATGCATACCCGTACCCGCGTGTGAATGCAATATTATTTGGCTCTCTACATTTTCGGGCACCTGAATTTTTTATTTATAAATGTTCGGACCCCCTTTTTTTTAATGTGTGTATCGAAACTTTTGGACACGAAAAAAAGTAATTAAGGTATTTATATTATGTTATACATCAGAAAAACTAGAAAATACAAGGTTTCTAAATCTCGTTATATTTATTCAAAACAAATATAAAACAACAAAATAATACATTATTAAAATACTGTTAACACTATATACAAATGTTCATATCAAAATACAATAAAAGCTGCGCCATGAGCGCATGATACGCCCGTCGTTCGCCAATGAAGTAGTAAGGTAATAAATAACCCTTTGAATCATTTTTTTACTTCAGTTTATTTGTATTTGAATACATGGTTTATTTTATAAGTACATGAGCATGGAAATAACGAAATTTTGACGAACAAAGTCCCATAACTCTGGAACGACAATTCAGAATTCCGTCAAAAACGAAAGGGGATCAGGGTTTATCAATATTAAGATTGTGTTGAAATTTGAAAAAAATCCATCGAAGGATATTTGAGCTACAGTAGGACATTCAATGAAATCACGAAATTTTGACGAACAAAGTCCCATAACTCTGGAACGACAATTCAGAATTCCGTCAAAAACGAAAGGGGATCAGGGTTTATCAATATTAAGATTGTGTTAAAATTTGAAGAAAATCTGTCAAAGGATATTTGACGTAGCGTACGACATTAACAGACGGACGGACGGACGGACAGACGGACGCGGGGTATACCATAATACGTCCCGTCATAGACGGGCGTATAAAAAATCCATCGGGGGATATTTGAGCTACGGTAGGATACATGAACAACAATAACATTTAAGGTCACAGTGACCTTGACCTTAGAATGAATGACCTTGAAATGACCAGTGGTCATCTAAGTGTGCTTGCAAACCTTCATGTCAAGTTTGAAGACTCTATGTCCAAGCATACCAAAGTTATAACAATTTTAACATTTTAACATTTAAGGTCACAGTGACCTTGACCTTCAAATGAATGACATTGAAATGACCAGTGGTCATCTTCTAGTACTGGCCAATCTTTATTTCAAGTTTGAAGACTCTAGGTACAAGCATACCAAAGTTATAACATGAAATAAGAACTTTAACATTTTTACATTCAAGGTCACAGTGACCTTGACCTTCAAATGAATGACCTTGAAATGTCCAGGGGTTACTTACTAGTTCTGGCCAACCTTCATGTCAAGTTTCAAGACTCTAGGTCCAAGCATACCAAAGTTATAACAACTTTAACATTTTTACATTCAAGGTCACAGTGACCTTGACCTTCAAATGAATGACCTTGAAATGTCCAGTGGTTACTTACTAGTTCTGGCCAACCTTCATGTCAAGTTTCAAGACTCTAGGTCCAAGCATACCAAAGTTATAACAACTTTAACATTTTTATATAGCTACAGTAGGACATTCAATGAAATCACGAAATTTTGACGAACAAAGTCCCATAACTCTGGAACGACAATTCAGAATTCCGTCAAAAACGAAAGGGGATCAGGGTTTATCAATATTAAGATTGTGTTGAAATTTGAAAAAAATCCATCGAAGGATATTTGAGCTACAGTAGGACATTCAATGAAATCACGAAATTTTGACGAACAAAGTCCCATAACTCTGGAACGACAATTCAGAATTCCGTCAAAAACGAAAGGGGATCAGGGTTTATCAATATTAAGATTGTGTTAAAATTTGAAGAAAATCTGTCAAAGGATATTTGACGTAGCGTACGACATTAACAGACGGACGGACGGACGGACGGACAGACGGACGGACAGACGGACGGACAGACGGACGGGGGGTATACCATAATACGTCCCGTCATAGACGGGCGTATAAAAACTGTCCAAAATACCTCACTTAAAAACATAAATTTAACACAAAAAAGTTCTATGACATACCATAATACGACAGATGTTCATGTAAACCAATTGCTGTCGGTCAGTGAATGATTTTGAAGAATACTTTGAGCAAATATTTATCTTAAAAACAAAACAACAAAAGCATTAAACACTATTTCCAATTTTAAAACAAGATGTGTTTGTGAAACACTATGTCCCCATATATTTGACCTTTGACCTTGAAGGATGACCTTGACCTTTCACCACTGAAAATGTGCAGCTCCATGAGAAACACACGCATGCCAAATATCAAGTTGTTATCTTCAATATTGCAAAAGTGTACATAAAATGAGAGATTTTGATCCATATATTTGACCTTTGACCTTGAAGGATGACCTTGACCTTTCACCACTCAAAATGTGCAGCTCAATGAGATACACATGCATGCCAAATATGAAGCTGCTATCTTCAATATTACAAAAGTTATGGCAAAATGTTAAAGTTGGAGCAAACAAAGCAACAAACCAACAGATAGGGCAAAAACAATATGTCCCCCACTATGTATTAGGCAGCAGATTGATATCAGTAATCTATTTGCTGCAAAGGAAATGTATTTTGGATAGGTTCAATAACTTTTTCCCATGTGTTTGCAGTCTATTTGATTCGTTTCACCAGGGAGCAATTGTAACTGCCTACGGATAAATCTATGATGTCATTATTATAGGGTTTGATCACCTTACTTCGTACATATACTATTTCAAATGATAGCAGTCAATTCAGAAAATAACAAGAGCACCGCATAACGGAGGCCACGCTCAGCTGTGAAAGCTTGTCAGATTTTTTTTTGACCTTTGACCTAGTGACCCAAAAATGGGTGTGGCATGTAGAACTCATCAAGGTGCATCTACATATAAAGTTTCAAAGTTGTAGGTGGAAGCACTTTGATTTTAGAGCCTATGTTAAAGTTTTATATTAGAGGTCACAGTGACCTTGACCTTTGACCTAGTGACCCAAAAATGGGTGTGGCGTGTAGAACTCATCAAGGTGCATCTACATATGAAGTTTCAAAGTTGTAGGTGGAAGCACTTTGACTTTAGAGCCTATGTTAAAGTTTTATATTAGAGGTCACAGTGACCTTGACCTTTGACCTAGTGACCCAAAAATGGGTGTGGCGTGTAGAACTCATCAAGGTGCATCTACATATGAAGTTTCAAAGTTGTAGGTGGAAGCACTTTGATTTTAGAGCCAATGTTAAGGTTTTAGCACGAAGCCTACGGCGGACGGCTGACGGCGGACGACGAGCTGGCTATGACAATACCTCGGCTTTTCTCCGAAAACAGCCGAGCTAATAAAAATCCCTCAGAAAAAAAAAATTAAAAAAAATGATCTTATAAAAAGACTCTTCACATTTCCGAGATTTAGTTGTCCTTGTTTTTTTTTTATTCTATATATTGAAGCATCTTAGCGCACATGCCAAAGATCTTTTAATACATATTGTATAGAAACGGATACAAACGCATGGACAATTAATAAGTTAAGTTTCTCATCAAGATCAATGTTTTATATTTGTTGTATTAAATTTGTTTTGTATTATATTAAAATGTTGCTGTGCAAATTACAAAATGTCAAATGGTCATTGACTCATTAATCCTGGAATACTGCACTAATCGATATTACGCAATTTTGAGAGACATTCTAAAAAAAATACATACATGTGATTTAAACGGTATTTCAAACATAAAATAATAAAAATAAATATTTGTGTTTTTTAACCGTTTAAAAAAAAAATTGGGGGGGGGGTGAGGTGGGGGGGGTATAGTGTGAGGGTGTGGTGGTAATTTGTGAGATGATCTTAAAAACAAAAAAAAAAAAATTAGGGGGGGGGTGATTCGGGTGGGGGGAGGGGGGGGGGGGTGGGGGGTGATTCTTGGGTGTGATGGTTGGACGGTATTTCAAACATAAAATAATAAAAATAAATAGTTTTGTTTTTTAACCGTTGAAAAAAAAAAAATTGGGGAGGGGGGTGGGGTGGGGGTGGGGGGTATAGTGTGAGGGTGTGAGGGTGTGGTGGTCATTTGTGAGATGATCTTAAAAAAAAAAAAAAAAAAAAAGGGGGGGGGGGATTCGGGGGGGGGGGGGGATTCGGGGGGGGGGAGGGGGGGGCACGGGCGATGGTTTGGTTGAGTCTATTGTGGTATGTCAGGTAAGAGTAGTTTTGTCAAAGTATCAATCAAATCTAATCATAAATAAAGATGTTATGGCAATTTTAGCAAAATTTAATAATTTGACCTTGAGAGTCAAGGTCATTCAAAGGTCAAGGTAAAATTCAACTTGCCAGGTACAGTAACCTCATGATAGCATGAAAGTATTTGAAGTTTGAAAGCAATAGCCTTAATACTTAAGAAGTAAAGTGGATCGAAACACAAAATGTAACCATATATTCAAAGTTACTAAGTCAAAAAAGGGCCATAATTCCGTAAAAATGACATCCAGAGTTATGCAACTTGTCCTTTTACTGTACCCTTATGATAGTTTGCGAGTGTTCCAAGTATGAAAGCAATATCTATGATACTTTAGGGGTAAAGTGGACCAAAACACAAAACTTAACCAAACTTTCAATATTCTAAGTATAAAAAGGGCACATAATTCTGTCAAAATGCCAGTCAGAGTTACATTACTTTGCCTGCACAGTCCCCTTATGATAGTTAGTAAGTGTTGCAAGTATGAAAGCAATAGCTTTGATACTTAAGGAATAAAATCGACCTAAACACAAAACTTAACCAAAATTTTCAACTTTCTAAGTATAAAAAGGGCACATAATTCTGTCAAAATGCACGCCAGAGTTATCTTACTTTGCCTGCCCAGTCCCCTCGTGATAGTTAGTAAGTGTACCAAGTTTGAATGCAATAGCATTGATACTTTCTGAAAAAAGTGGACCTAAACGCAAAACTTAACCAAAATTTTCAATTTTCTAAGTATAAAAAGGGCACATAATTCAGTCAAAATGCACGCCAGAGTTATCTAACTTTGCCTGCCCAGTCCCCTCATGATAGTAAGTAAGTGTACCAAGTTTGAATGCAATAGCATTGATACTTTCTGAGAAAAGTGGACCTAAACGCAAAACTTTACCGGACGCCGACGCCAAGGTGATGACAATAGCTCATAATTTTTTTTCAAAAAATAGATGAGCTAAAAAGGCAAGTATAAAAAAATTACATGGCGTTGAATAATATTGATGTTTCTGTGAAGAGAACTGTTTACAACCCTTTAACAAACACATAATACAATAGTACATACTTTTAAAATCTACATTTTTCATGTTTGTATGGTACAAGTTACATGTAGGAACAACTCAACACTTCTTGGTGACAATTGGTAAACGATTCATTTTAAAATTGTTTCTCATATTTGCATCATTAATTCATAAAAAATATTCAAGAGCGATTCAATAAATGTTTAAACCTGTAACAGATACCATCCATATAAAAAAAAAATCGAGATAATTTACATGAGGACCACTAAATTTGTATCACTTTTGGTGATAATTAAAAAACAAGCATGAGCATTCATCTGTGGAAAATGTGAGATTTCATACGATACTTCAGTCAAAAATTCAACTTAAAATCATCCTTGAGTAAAATAGAAAGTCACAACCCACCAAAATACTGCTAAACAATTGCCTGTTCTAGAATAGGTCTTCTCTCTGCAAACCTCGCAAAGTCAAACATGGAGAGGTCTATGGTCTTATACTTGGAGTAGTAGATATACTCAAACAATGCGCGTCCAATAGCTAGCCCCTGCTGTACGCCATGTCCGCTCATGCCGTTGGCAAACAGGAAGTTACGGTACTCCGGGTGCGAGCCAATTATGAGATTCTGATCGACTGTGTTGTAGTCGTAGTAACCAGCCCAGGCACATTTGAGCTAAATAAAATGCAAATTTGGCATAAAAACAAAGAATGATTATACATGATGATGAGCTTATTTCACATATGTACCAGTTCATTATATGGATTTTCTGCAACGATAATTTCTTAATTGTTAATAATGTATTTGTTTGAGAAATATTGCAAAAATCTGAATTCTGACTTTTGCATTGTGACCATGATCTTTCATCCAGGGACTTGATGTATGACAAAGTACGTAGAATACATTTTCTTATTTTTTACCTTTGACCTAATATTGACCCTTACCTTCTTCCCTGTTGGTGATTTATATGCCTCTACAGGGTTTTACATTCATGTCAAATTTTAGGGGTCCCTAGGACTCTAGTTAATAATTTTCAGGGGTCCTGTCAATAAAAATGGGGGTCCCAATATAACTTAGTGATATGAAAGTAGTATAGCACTCCTGTCATTCACACGTCCATGGCCCTAAAATGCTCGTAGGTCACCTTGTTTTGACATTTTTGAAGACAAAAAAGGGAATATTTAAATGCATGCCATTTGAGTTACAAGCAGCAAATGTATGCATAATATGCTGGCTGTGCCAAAGTCAATTAGTTATTAGTATGTATAGTAAACGATTATTTACGTAAACAATAGCTGAGACTTAACGCACACCTATAAAATTAAAGATTGTATGTATTTTTATAGTTTAATCTTGCTTGCCATATAATAAGCTTTCGTAACCTCAGTTAGCTTTTCTTTCATAGCGACCTAAATAGCTCACAATCATTTACACAATTTAATCTCAATACGGAATTTGCACCTAGCAACAGCAGGTGCACGATAACACGATCGGTCGATAAATCAACAAGCGAGACAACTCGTACATCCTTCTAGAAAATAACGTACTGCAGTTGTCTTTCAGAGTTTCTTGTTGATATTACGAGAACCAATACGTAAAAATGATTGTGCGTCCCATGGGACACAAATTAACAAAAATGACTGGTCCTGACTGGCATTTTATGCGTATTTGACGCAAAATATCGCCTCCCGTAAAACCCTGCCTCTAGAGTCAATCATGGCCAAACAATATCAGACTTCTGCTCAAATCATTTTATCAAGTGGGACAACACCTTCAGTATTCAATATCTGAATATCTGTATCACTATCAGGTATTTTAGTTTTGCACTGCCTGTTGGCTGATACCTTAGAGTTGTTGAAGGCTGGTACCCTGTGAGCAATGCTGGGCCACACGACCTCCTGGTAGAATTCGTAATCTACATCAAGATTGGCAATGCTAGGCTCTGCCTCCTGTTAGAAAAAAATGAAAGTAGACCATCTGGCCATATGGACCCTGTGGTTGAATCAATTTACCATAAATTTGTTAAATTTACCAAGGTTAAAGTTTGGGGGCAATGCTAAAATTATGAATAATGTTTTAAATTGTTAATTAAAACTGGTTATATAATAGATGGTAAGCTGATAAAATCCACACTTACCTCTGATGGAGATGCCCCACAGATGTAGTTCCCACCCAGGCCCTCTCTACGTATGTACGCCCCGGACGTGTCAATCAGAAACGGGCAATCCAGAGTGGGACCATCTGGGCAGTGTATCGTGTACACGTACCGCTTTCTGTCAGGATTTAAAACATTTTAAAGAATTTTTATGTACATATTTTGTTGATTTTATCTTAGTGTTGTATTGTTTTTTCAGTGACATAAAACAAATATACACTGTAGTTGAAATAATCTGTACATATTATTGAAGTTCGACTCAGCTTTCTTTCACATCTTTCCAAACAATAGTTTGGTCATTGTATACCCATGTGAATACCAGACGGTGATATGCTGCTGTTGATAATTTGAACCCTCTGATTTAGTCTTAGTCAAAATGACAATCAATGTCAATGTCAAAGAGAGGCAAAATGATGTTGGAGGGTTGATAGTGTTCACAGACATCAAATGCAAGAATCAAAGCTTTGTTATAAAAAAACCTGATTTGTCATTTTGTGTTAACCTGGTATCGAAAAACTGAAAAACGAATGAACGGACAGGCAAATATCTATATGCCTCACATCTGTATTAAGAATTAAATAAAGGGCAATGACCTTACAATATGGTAAGAATTATGGTCATTACGCACTGCACTTCCCTACCATGAGATCTATCTACCTAATCAATTAATACCAGTACCTTTTTTGCAAATTATGCTATAACAAAAATAAAAAATAAAATATAAACAAGCAAATTCTTTGAATTGATATCCCCCGCCAATGTGCTTCTGGACACAAAAGTATTATATTTTACACACACAAAAAAGCATTTTTCAAGATACAAAGGGCCAAAACTCTGTTATTAACAGATGGTGTACAATGCCATTTAGCGTGCATCATCCTCTTATCCATATACATACTCATACCAAGTTTCAATGAAATCGGCCAAAGCACTTCCAAGATATGGCTCTGGACGGACGGACGGATGGAAAGTCGGAAAGACGGACGGTCAACGCCAAAACAATATCCCTCCGCTTTTGAAATCTTTTGATTTCATTGAATCGTTACAAGACTCTTTGACTACTGCATTCCAAAAAAAAACAAACACAATATGCTACACAATTATGTCGTGCATGCGAAAATTAAGCAATTTGTATTATACTGATGATGGATTCAAAAGAGCAGTATGAGAAATACAGTACCTCGGCTCCACGGGTAATTCTGGGAACACGTCCACTCCTATTCCTGCCATTCGGGCTACCTCCCCAGCCCATGGGCCCGCACTGTTAATGATTACCGCTGCATCGCACCCGTATCGCTTTCCATCCGGATGGTCAACCTACAATAGTTACAGTGACCTGTAATCAAAGTTTGTCCATGTGCTGGGAAAAGGTTTTCTCTGTATAAATATTGAATACCCTGCTTGTAAAATATGCAGTTTCGTACAAACTATATGCATGATGGGGTTAAAATCGATACAAGTAATGTTCAAGGGAGATATCGGCATTGTTGTTAATATCGCATCTTTCTTTTATCTCGTCTTTCATATTTTGATGCATTGTGAACTGCATGTTCTAAAATCACTCCATAGATGTGGCGAAACATCTTTTGCAAGCTTTTGTTAAATTATTAAATGTGAATGAATAAAACATACATATAATTTTGTTATTAAAATCATTTTTAAGCAGCATACACACCTTTGAACAAATACAAGTATACAGGTAAAACACAAGTCAAGTATGGTTCTTCTGATCAACTGTTGGTTTTGGTATCACATTAAAGGTAAATATATATGTTGGCAATAAGAAGTCCATATTGTCACTACTTTACTTGTAGTGGCGCCTATAGCCTCACACGTTTTACATTATGTAATTGTGCTCAACAACAACATGTTGGCAAGAACAGTTGTGTATTATTTTGAAGGTAAATATTTTGAGTAACAACAAATACAATTTTCTTTAATGGTGATCTTTCTAAAGTTTATGGCCTTATCTTTCTTATAATGTATACACCTAGTGACATATTGGATTATAGATTTTATCATAGATAAAACTGATATCTAGCTCATTTTATATAGAATATATATATATAGAATATAGAATGAATTTATTTGCGAAAGCATAACCTACAGGCAATATTACTGATAACCGATCAATAACAAGAAACAGTCGGAGACGGGTGATGCTCCCCAAAGGTTTCTTTGTCACAATATTGCACTATATATTCAGATAAAAGGAAACGTCATGAGGGGCATAACTTTGGACAAAATAATACGATGGATGGTTTAGCAACTTAAAAATTTCAAAGGGCCATAATTCTCTAAATAAATCATCTAACCAGAACCCACTAATAACGTGCGCATATCCTCAAGGTAGTAAAGCTTCCCATAAAGTTTCATTGTATTCCAGTCAGTAGTTGGTGAGAAATAGCCCTGACAAGAATTGCACTATATGCACAGTTTATAGAAAATTTCAAAGGGCCATAACTCTGTGAAAAATCATCCGACCTTAACCGGCTGATAATATGCACATCTTCTGTTGGTAATGAAGCTTCCCATAAAGTTTCATTAAATTCCCGTAAAATATTGCTGAGAAATAGCTCGGACAAGAATTGCACTATATGAACAATGGAAAATTTCAAAGGGCCATAATTCTGTGAAAAATCATCCGACGAAAACCGGCTGATAATATGCACATCTCCTCTTGGTAGTGAAGCTTCCCATAAAGTTTCATTGAATTCCTGTCATTAGTTGCTGAGAAATAGCCCGGACAAGAATTGCACTATATGTACAGTTAATGAAAAATTTGAAAGGGCCATAACTCTGTGATAAAATTATCCGACCAGAACTGGCTGATAATATGCACATCTCCTCTTGGTAGTAAAGCTTCCCATAAAGTTTCATTGCATTCCGGTCATTAGTTGCTGAGAAATAGCCCGGACAAGAATTGCACTATATGTACAGTTAATGGAAAATTTCAAAGGGCCATAACTCTGTGAAAAATCATCAGACCAGAACTGGCTGATAATATGCACATCTTTTCTTGGTAGTGAAGCTTCCCATAAAGTTTCATTGAATTCCGGTCACTAGTTGCTTAGAAATAGCCCGGACAAAAATTGTGCACGGACAGACACACGCACGGACAGACGAAGCGGCGATTATATGCTCCCCCCAAATTTTTTTATAATTAAAACTTTGGTAATACTCTACTCACATAAACCATAAAAACTTAATTACCACCCTCAACTTCAACACTAAAAATACCCCACTAAATTCACTCCAAAACTCAGGTAACACTCAAATCTCATCCACTCCAAAACTCAAATTAAACCCCACTATCATCAAATTCAAAACTCATGATTCCCCCCCCCCCCCAACCCCCACCCCACCATCCATATTATCCTGTCCACAGATGTTGCTCATCAACTAACCTGTGTGCTTATGCATATCCTAAGATGGGATATTTAAAGAACTATTTTCATTTGGCAGAAACATGTGCATCATATGCTTCCACTAAACATACACAAAAATCTTCATAAAGTTTATTGGCTAGACGTGACAGTAGCTATGTTCATATACTCAACTTTTTCGAGTGTTGGATATTCAAACAATTATAATTTTATTATGTTCAACATGACATTTTTTAATTCAAGAAAGTAAAAGCTGTTTACAAATAATTCAAATATTCCAAAGAGTATATCCAAGTGTATGCACATTCTGGAAATTTGCTAATCCACTCATATACAGATGATAGAAACGGAGAGATGTCGCAGGTAGTATAGAATGCAGTCACATTACACGCCAAAACTCAGGCTACGTTCTTCTTACATCAACCATAAAACTTAGGTAACATGCACACTAGCTCCAAAGCTCCGGATACAAACCACTCCCATTTTACTCCAAAACTCAGGAAACACTTCACTCACATCCACCAAAAAACTCAGGTTACACTCCACTTACATCCACTCCGAGGATTCTCTTCTTCTCGGCAATGCCACCAGATGTGTACAGTGGTACAGAATCGTATCTGAATTTCACCACCTCACCCTGGCAGTACCTAACGCCCAGCTGTATATTCTTGCCCTTGAGCGCATGTACCAGCTGCCAGGGATCAAACCACCCCTCACCCTCTGTGCCTGTGGAGCAAATGAGCCTTGTTCTGAGAAAACTGGGCTTAATGCATGTGTGTAAAGTATTGTCCCAGATTAGCCTGTGCGCACGGCACAGGCTAATCAGGGACAAAACTTTCCGCCTTTACCGGATTATTGTGTAGAAGAGACTTCCTTTAAACGAAAAATGCCATTAAAGCGGAAAGTGTCATCCCGGACTGCACAGGCTAATCTGAAACGACACTTAACGCACATGCATTAAACCCAGTTTTCTCAGAACGCGGCTCAAATAATGAAAAAAAAGAAACTTGTATGTCCAGCAAAGAAATGGATGTTCAATAAAGCAATTGGTATGTCCAACAAAGAAATGGTTACATCCACCAAAGAAATGTGTATTTTTTTAAAATAAATGTGTATGGAAAACAAATAAATTTGTACGCTCAACAAGAAAATGTGTATGGCAAATAAAGAAATACGTATGTCCACCAAAGAAATGTGTATGTACAACAAAGAAATGTGTATGTCCACTGAACAAGCTTTATAGATGGATACGACATCATAGCCTTGGCCAAGATAGATAGTTGGACAGAAACATCCAAAGAAATTAACTATAGGTTTGTCAAAAACATGACTCGACATACACTCACGCTGCTTCATGAGACATGTTTAGGGCAAAATAACTCATCAATAAGTAGATCACTGCATATATGGGGATGAAGTGTCTAGCACTTCTAACTTCAGGGTAATGAAAAAGTAAGTTTGCATGTTATTAATTCTGAAATGTGGAAGTTATGTAAACCACCAAAAAACAGACTGCAGAGTGACTCCTATATACCAACTCCATGCATAGTAAATATTTGTTGCTGCTTTAAGAACTGTCATAAGTAAATCATTACAAAGTAAACAATGCCATTTATGGACAAAAATTAGAACAATCTTCAAAATCAATCTCTTTCTCCATACTTATGCATGTAACATTTAAAATATTAATTCCAAACTTTTACGAAATAGATGTTACTACCTAAACAATTAAGCTTTCTAAAAAGCAGCGGAGATTAACACTTTGAAATTTCCTGTCATGCAACATAATACAAATCTGTTTCCTACATATGTACACGTACCGTATGATGCACATTCTATGCCATCCAGATTCATCCAAGGGTATTTCTCTGCCAGCTGTGCCTTGGACAGTATCACTGTCTTCGCTCCTTGTGCCCTATGATAAACTTATACCTTTAAATGTGGGTCTCATTGTGGAAAAACTGGGTTAAATGCATGTGCGGAAAGCGATGTCCCAGATTATCATGGACAACACTTTTCGCCTAGAATGGATATTCCCTCTGAAGATACTTTCTTTATACAAAAATATCCATTAAAGCAGAAAGTGTTGTCCCTGATAAGCCTGTTCCAGTTTTTTTTCTCCACTTTTTGGGAAGATAGCCCATGGCTTTGGAATTGGGAATTTTATATCGGCATTTTCATGAGATTGGGAAAATAAATTCATTAGCCTTTTTATTCCAAACGAAAAGTCCACTGATTAAGGAAATACTAAATTTGCTATAACTCTTTATAATCATTCAAATTAAAAGAACAAAATCATATAATACTTTGTTAGATGTAATTGAATTAAAATTGAGATAAAATACGCATAAGACACTTCTTTCCTAAAAAAAAAAAAAAACCATTTTTTTTTTTGGAAATTGGGAATTTTTGACACATTTTGGGAAAAAAGTATACTTTTTGGGAACATAGCCGAATTTCTGTTATAAAATCGGACCAAAAAAAAACCTGTGTTCAGACTGCATATGGTAATCTGGGAAAACGCTTTACTAACATGCATAATGCCCATTTGTCCCAGAACGAAGCTCATTTTATCGAATTACCAATTGCCTTAAGTTGAGACGCTTAGGGGTATAAATAAATCATAAGCAAGAAGCGCTCTCAACTTACAGGCGTGGAATAATAGACAACAAACTTTGACAAACAAGTATAATTATTTTGACTCTAAGTATTCATACTCATTTGTCTATTAAATGCTTTCTTTAAAAACTCAGCGCAAAATTCTCAGCAACAGCTGTTCCACAAAATAGTTTTCCCCCCAATTTTCATTATCGAGTCACATACAAATTCTAGCTGTTGAAGATCGGTCATTGAATTGCAGAAAAATGGATGCATGAATTGAATGAGAAATCCATTTGTTGTGAGCTATAACAGTAACAACAACAATTATCATTTTTTGAAAGAAAACAGCTAATGACTTCACTAAGGCAACGGTAACAACAAAACAAACTACCCAACAACATTGTACATCATGAAATGATTCAAAACAAACCAAGTGTTGTAAATGAGTGGTCATAGTTTGGATTCATATAGTGATTTTTTATATTGATTCTGATATAAATTTTGGAGCCCATTTAATCTAGGTAAATTATACCTCTTATTTAAGGTATTGCGACATGTGACTTTCATGGATGACAAGCAAATTCATTGAATTGATATTCCCTGCCAATTTAAAATTGTGTGAACAGACGGTTAGAATGACGGACAGACAGACAGAATGACAGACGGACAACGCCAATTCTATATCCCTCTTCCTTAGATAAAAATGTGATTATCCCAATGAGGGTAAACGTATCCACTCAACTGTTTGTTGGTAGCATGTGCAAGGAAGGTGTTAGCTCGCCTTAATAATTATTGCAGAATCATCAATAGTTAATTTTTCTTGGTTTACATGCCAGTTTGTTGCAATCATTAATAAGCATTGTGTGTTCCTTTTTTAATAATAAACAAACATGAATGCCTTATTAATGCTTGCAAATTATTCTCAAAAGGCACCAACAACTGATTGTATTTAAGAAAAAGATTAGAGACAATTTTAACAAACCTAAGGTTTTCAATGAAATCAAGCTAACATAGAAGGGTTTAACTCTTTAAACCTAAGATACGCACTTTGACACATGTGTTATCTCTTGGAAAATCAAGTCTTATTTAAGACCTTTCTTACTAGATTCGACTTTAAAAGGCTTCATTTCAAACCCTTAGGTTCTGATTGGCAGCAAACAGCATAAAACCAGAACGTATTGCGAGTAACTCGCAGTGGCTGGTTGCATATTGCCATTTTCACTTTTCATCTGAGCGGGGAAGGATTAAAACTTTAAACCACCACACCTTTGCATCTTGACACAGTCCAGCAGGAGCTGGGCTCGATTCTCAGGTGCCAGGAACAGGTAACCCTGGTGATGGAAGTCCACGTGAGGGGGGTCTTGTCCTGGAAAACAAGGTAGCTAAATATTTATCACAATTTAAGCATCCAAAGTCACAGGCTAATTGAAAAACTCTCAACCCCATTTCTTGGGTAGAACCAGTACTTGGGTGTCTTTGGGGGAGATCTTAAGAAAAATCACACAGTCCGAGTCGGGATCAAAACCATGACCTACCGGTCGCTAGGCAGACATCATATCCACTACACCACAGCAACCTAATGATAGCAGCTTTGCAAGAAATACATTGGCATTCTATCAGAGAAATACCCTATCAATTTCATATTTTGAATTTCTTGAATATTTCCTTTTCTCTCATATTTCTCATTCTCTGTACAGGTGAAAGATTTCTTCGTTAAATATAAGGTCCATTTGTCAACAAAAGATTAAGATCAGTTCAAAAAACCTTTTTTTAAGAATTCACCAACACCCGATTGTATAACAGTTAAACCGGCGGTTAACCACATACCGGCGGTTAAAAGTAGGTAACATGTTGGTTACTGGTCGGTAAGCGTTTGTATAAAATTTGGTTAGTTATACCGATCAGTTAAAACCCAGTTAAAACATACCCTGCTTCCGTAGGTGGGTAAGTACAAGTTACCGAGAGGTTACTTACACAAAATGGCCGCGACGTCCGACATTATCAAAGCTAACCATCGACAACCTTCACAATTTTGACGAGTTAACAACAAATTGCAGCGACTGACACTTTATTTGACTTAATTTACAGGGCAATACGATTTCCGACTTCGGACGACGAATTTAAGGACGCACAGAACATGTTTCTTATATTCTGTTATGGGTATGCCGTGTGTGCTCCGATGCATCAATGGCGCCCATGTTAAAATCATTTCTCCGAGAACAGGGAACAACAAAAGTGCAAACAAAAAACAAAACACGTTCGAACTAGTATCTTACCTTTAATAATCCTTTAAAATCCATAAATAATCCATTTAATTCAATAATTGACGAGTTTGCATCTAGGGTCTTTGATAATAATTTTAGCATAGTTAAATAAAGACCCTTATGCCATCATATCATTATATTCAAATGAGAACTCAATAAACTTTCTTCTTCGTCACACGCTACATCATGTACTCTATGTACATTACTGCTGTTAAAATGAACTGGAGCAGTTTATTTTATGTGTCGTGTTCTGAGAAAAATGGGGCATAATGCATGTGCTTAAAGTGTCGTCCCATATTAGCCTGTGCAGTTCGCTTTAATTAATTTTTTGTTAAAATGAAGTCCCTTCTGAGCAAAAATCAATTTTTGGCGGAAAGTGTCGTCCCTGATTAGCTTGGCGGAAAGTGTCGTCCCTGATTAGCTTGTGCGAACTGAACAAGCTAATCTGGGACGACATTTTAAGCACATGCATTATGCCCAGTTTTCTCAGAACACGACACAAATAATAGCCGTTGGTGAACTTGGTTGCATTTGCAGATTTCTGCATACAAAGATATATTTAAACTTGAACAATGTTTTATTTGTCTATGGTAAATTCCCTTATTGTACAAGAAATTTATTTGTCTATGGTAAATTCCCTTATTGTACAAGAAAGTAAGTAAGTTTATTGTAAACATAAGCCAAATTAGAAGAATAGTCTAGCATGTTACAACGACCATGTATAATTTTTATGTTACATCTAAAACAACTAGAAGAATAGACGTCTTTGTAAGCACTCTCTTGCAGTTTGGAAGCACCAGGGATTCCGCTAAATGATGCAAATCCCGACATCATTATCAATTTGTCCCTGGTCATTTTGATATACCCATACTTAAAATTTACACTTTATTTTATTGTAAATTCATTTGTAAATGAATTTGATAAAAAAAAATACGTGTCGCTGTTTATAAGCGTGACACTTCGCGCAAAAATCACATAATTAGAAAAAGCATTGTAGGAATGTTTTGGTTAAAGTTACCGGTGGTTAAATTCCACTATGCGCGGTTAGGTTACTTTGCGGTATATCGTGTTTATACAATCAAGTTACCTTGAAGGTTACTATACCTGAATAACCGCAAACTTACCAAGGTTTGAATGTTACCGAGCGGTAACTTTAACCAGCGTTTATACAATGGGGTGCAGACGTTTTCCCTCTGTTGAAAATAGAAACCATATCCATTACACAATGGCGACTCAGATCTGAGTCCTCTGCGTAATAGTTGGATGATTTGACCACGTCCTAAAAGTTATTGACATTGTGAAGAGCTTGCATTTTTTAAGGTATTGTCTGAAATAATAGATTTTCTGTAGTGAGTTTTATTCTGCCCCATGGGGGCGAATTTTCCCTAACCTAGTACAGTAAACTGTTAAATGCATGTGTGCAAAGTGTGGTCCCAGATAAGCCTGTGCTGTCTGCACAGGCTAATCAGGGAAATACTTTCTGCCTTAACTGTATTTTTACAGACTTCCCTTCTACCAAAATTACAATAAGCAAAAAGTATCATCGCTGATAAGCCCATGAGCATCCCAATGGCTTATCTGGGACAACACTTCACGCATTAAACCCCGTTTTCCCATAACAAGGCTCATATTGGGCCAATTTGCCCTCACCTAAAACAGTAAGGTGCTCTTTGTAGTGTTTCAGGAACTCTGTCGTGAACATGGACATCTGCACATTCTCTGGGATGGTGAACTGATGTCTGACCCCACCACATGACAGCATGGTAGAGGCCCTGGTGTACTGCATTCATAAATAACAATACTGCATGCTTTTCGTGTAGCCATATGGGTCATCTAACTAATATCCCAATGCAATCAAATGCATTTTTCTTTTCACAATTTTTTTGAAATTCCGATCATGAGATTAAAATTGCTCAGAAATCACTTTAACATATTTTTTTTTAACGCAAAATGTAAAAAAATAACAATTTACATTTTCAACATTATTATGATCAATTATATATTTATCCATTCCTAGACTGACAGATACAATATCCATTAAATAATCGAAATATAAAACTACTAAAACATTATCAAATTCCATTATTATTATTCTAATCACATAGATTAATATAATACATTTACATCCTTATAGCAATAAAGTAATCTAAATGTAAAGCTACTACTTTTACAGTCCAATTCCATTGTTATTATTATAATCACATATGTATATTGATATAATACATGTACTGGTATATCATTATATCAGTAGATCATTATATGAAACAAGTAGAATTGGGAATAAGCCCATAGCTTATGGCCCCGAAATGTATGGTGTGCCTCTGGATTTTCTGAGAAAACACATGATATGAATGTTCACAGGCCTTTGAAGTATTGAAAGGACAAAGATGACCAGAATTGTTTATTTCTAGACCTGAAAAATTGAAATAAAAATATTAAGCTATTTCAATCAAGTGTTCACAGACCCCATAGTCACGTTCCACAATCGTCACGTCAAACATTTCCCCATGGGCTTTGAGAAAATATGCCGCTGCAGTGCCAACTAGACCTCCACCAATGATGAGAACATCAGTACGTCGAGGGACGGCCTTTTCAACGCCGACTGCTTCACCCGTGAATAGCGGCCGGAACTCGTCCTTCAATATCTTTAGAGCTGACCTTTAAATAGTCATAAAAGAATAAGATTCACAATCAAGAGCAAGGTTGACAAATAATGGGTCCGTATTCACTGAAAAATTCTTTAACTTTATTCTAAGAATAAAGAACGCTCTTTAAATTTTTGTGTTCTAAATTTTCTTTAATTATTGTTGAGTCAAACTTGACATTTGACACCTCATAGTACATCATCCTTCATTTAGAAACGTCTGTTTATGTCACAAGCCCCAAATGATAGTCTGCAACTATTCAAACTCTAAAGTAAGATTTAATTGAATCATGTCTGTTCTTTACACTTAAGTCTTAGAAATGGTCGATGAATACAGGCACTGGATACATATATTAGTCTTGTTCTGAGAAAACTGGGCGTAATGCATGTGCATAAAGTGTCGTCCCAGATAAGCCTGTGCAGTCCGCACAGGCTAATCAGGGACGACACTTTCCGCTTTTGTTACATTTTTCGTTTAAATGAAGTCTCTTCTTAGCAAAAATCCAATTTAGGCGGAAGGTGTCGTCCCTGATTAGCCTGTGCAGACTGCACAGGCTAATCCGGGACGACACTTTACGGACATGCATTATGCCCAGTTTTTTCAGCACATGACTCATATTTAAGAGGCAAATTCAATTCAGTAAACTGTGAGCTAAACATTCAAAACAGAATGTTTGTAACCCTTGGACAATCAACCTTGAAGAAACAGAAAGGTTGTAAATGCAATAAACAGTCACCTTGTTCTTAGAGTAAAATAAAGATTTGTAATATCGGTAGAGTATAATTGTAATGTCCATGACAAATGTGGACTCATTTCAGTAAAGAAACTGAATAAACAAAACATAGTTTATTTTAGAGTAATTGTTACTTTGTCCTTTTGAGCATTAATTAAAAAATAACAGGGTAATGAATAGGATATTATATTATAATAATAACAATAATTTAAAAAACTAATGTTAAAGCAATCTGATATTAAGCGTACCTACCGATATGTCCTAAGTGTTTATATATTTGTAAGGGTTTTAAGTACAAAACCAATGGCATAAATTTGACACTTGTACTCCTTGATTTCTACCATCATTGCAAGTGTTTTATTCATCTTTTTCATGTTAGTTGCTTATTGTCTCTTTATTAGCTTATTATATAACTTATTACTGCACATACCAGTACACGCTTAAATAAATGAATTCATACTTCTCTTCCGTTGAGGGTTGGACATACTCGCGCTCGGGAGGTCCAGGGGAGGTTGGTGGCTTGGTGCACAGACATCTTGCTCTGACAGATATGGAGGGAGCTCTCCTAGCAAAGGCTTGAAGCATGCTGAATACAAGCATACCAGTAATCAGGAATTGAAACTCAATTTGTTAGGTAAACTTATGTTTCCCTGATGAAAAATATTGATGTAGCAGGGTTTGGTATAAGGAGAACTTATACTGCCTTGCTATATGAGCTAGCTTTTATAGCAACACGGTAGTGTCTGCCTGATCTAGAACCGAGCGGTCTCAGGTTCATTCCCCATGGTGGTTGAGGATTTTTCTGGCTGGGTAATATTGAAATAATAAGGATGTGCAAAAACTTTGTTTTCTAGCCCCCTACCCCAGAACACTAGGAGAGTCTTTGATTGTTACAACCAATCAATTATTGTACAAAGTTTTGAAATTAATCAGCAAATCTGCAATTTTCAAAATAATCAATGTGTAAGAGACAACAATAATCAAAGCCGAAAATATTTTGTTTGATTAAGAAATAAAGATTTGTTGTCATTTTATCAGAGTTTAATATAGTTAACTTTTTCTTATTTAATATATATAATAGATTTCTGCGCCATATTTTAAAGGGACCTTTTCACAGATTTTGGCATGTATTGAAGTTTGTCGTCAAATGCTTTATATTGATTATAAATGTAAACATTGGATAAAGAGCTCCAGTAAAAATCAAGAATAAAATTAAAGAAAGAAAAAAAAGTAACCCTCAATTAGGCTCAAACCACTGATTCCTAGAGTAAAAGTCTAACGCTTAGACCATTCAGCCATCCGTGCTCATACAATGGTAGTTGCAATAATTCAACTCTCAGCTTTATAACCCAAAGGGTTGCAGAGAGTTGCAATAGGCCGTCTTCAGTCCAAACATGCACAATTTGATCACCACTGTAAATGCTAAGGAATGCTGATACTGCAAAAACTTATCAACGTTCACCTGTCTAAAGCACAAACTCATGCAAATGGTACCATTAAAGCAAGAAATAATTGTTTTTTATTTACGGTAATTACTCTAAGTTTTTGGAAACTATAAGTTTTCGGACACCCATTTTTTAGCCCAAATAATTATTTTTCGTGACTATATTTTCAGACATACGGATTTTCGTCAATAATTAATTACTACAATTTTTTCTGACAGTACCTTTAAAGGTGCTATTTTGCTAGATTTCTGCCCTGTTATCGCTTATCTGCAACCCTTGGATCATGGAGTTTTACTACCAGATTAAGGTCATAAAACTTGTCATATAATGCCCCGAGGGCAATGGACCATTACAACTGCCTTATTGGGTAGATAACCATGTATACCGGTAACAAACAAAGGTTTCACCCAACAGCATTTGAAATGATATTGTATTCAGGAAGCAGTATGGTTGTTTTTTATAACGTTTTTATATACCATTTCAGGTAAGAGATTGTGAATAAGTGATTTTATTTAAACACAATTAAATTATTGCGCATTTATTAATTTATTAATACATATATGTTTATTATAAACATTATATAGAGCTATGACTCTAAAAATTTTAGACACTTACTTTTTGAATATTTTTCGTACCAAAATTTTCGGACATGAAAAAAAATAATTTTGAGTGTCCGAAATAATTACTGTACTTTGTTATTCTTTCATACGCTCTATCCACCATATTGGGAAACTGTTGTAATGTTGTCGACAAAAAGTGTTGCTATCTGTTTGGTTGCAGTACACCAATCTGTTGCACATCGTGTCATTTGATGTAATCTAAGTTGATAACGGTGTCGAACAGGTGTCGAATATTTACACTTTTCCAAATTTCGAAATGAACATGTCAGCAAAAGAAGTTTGTTGAAACATCATCGTGTTTTTTAGGTTGCATGCAAGGATAAAGTCTGTAGGCTGCCATTCAGGTTATTTAAATGTGTTTTTGAAGCTTATTCATAGCTTTCCTTAATTGGTAACGAACGACGTTTGTTTAATAATAAGCACCAAATCTGTGTGCAAAACTGCGATTGTGTTTATCAAGGGGTGCATATCATTATTGCTGCATATGTACTCCCTAGTGATTTTTTTAACTGCGAGTCCTGCGTCCTGGACTCACAGAAACCTCTGGGGATGCAAAGTTTCAATTATGTGAGTCCCAAAAATGCATTAAAATTTCTCAAAAAATAATATTTTTTAATATTTGGACTCATTCTTTTAATTCAGGGACTCATAGATTTGCAATTTATTGAGTCCCATGACTCAGATGAGAACATTTGTAAAAATATCACTGTCTCCCAGAGCCGCCATAGCAAAAAATAGCAAAGGGAGTAGGTTTATATTGACTAATACAATGGATGATGTATTTTAAACTTTATATAAACAATCTCCTTAGAGTCACAAAATATAACAACAACAATAGAACTCTCCAAACTATTCAATCTTTTCACATTGCAACGCTTTATAATTTTCAAGCTTTTAAATCGTCAAAAGCTGCAAATAATGGATATTTAAGGGCATGGTAAATGTTCAATATTACTGTTTCCTCATAAATACCATAAGTATAACGAACACTTGCAAATCTGAAACATAGTTTTTTATTTATTTCAATTTACCAAAACGTGAAAAGGTCCCTTTAAATAGGAGTCTGACATTGACAAGATCAGAGCATTGTCTGATAGTGCTTGTCTTATTAAGAAATGCATTCCCCTGCCAAAAGACAATCTGATCTAAGTTATATACACGATGAGATGAAGACTGAGTGTTTATGAAAGTAATTCAAAGACTAAAGTGGTTACAAAAGTGTGTTAGTCATTTTGGTACGACTTCAAATGGACGCTATGTTGACACGGAGTGAACAGGTCTGATCACAAATCTACACTGTGAGTGACTTTGCTTACTTTTGTATCAAGGAAAACATAACACTTAAAACCTCTTCTAAATTGTGTCTTAGATTTGTTTTAAAAACTGTAAATTAACTTTGTTATCTTCTATTTATTATTCTATTAAAGAATACAAACTTTGTTTACGTTTGGTGTTGGTACCCAGCCTTCTGCAATGTGACTTTTCGCGCAGGCTACAATGCACTATTAAATAGTCGTCACTTGCTTTTCTGGATATAAAAGATCGCATCAAGCAAGCCCTGATTGTATTTATGGTCCATATATTTAATTTCCATGTCCAGAACCAACAAATTTTCTCTGGAATAATAAAACGTACCTTCAAAAACATGTTCATAGCGACAATAACGGGGGATATACGTGTTCGAACATTAAATGAGTCGTGTTCTGAGGAAACTGGGTTTAGTGCATGTGCGTACGACACTTTCCGCCTTTACTTCTCGTGTAGAAGAGACTTCCTTTAAACGAAAAATACCATAAAAGCGGAAAGTGTCGTCCCTGATTAGCCTGTGCGGATTGCACAGGCTAATCTCGGACGACACTATACGCACATGCATTAAACCCAGTTTTCTCAGGACGCGTCTCAAATAAATAACTATAAGACAGTGGCTAGTCGTACGGCCCCGTACGGGTAGACACGAGTCTACCCGTATGGCTCTGTTCGCATAGCCTTTCCTATTGAGATTTGGAACGTTAATTCAAACCTAAACAAACACAATGGCGGATACGTTCGAATTTAGCAATTAATAGGAGACTTAGAGATGTATATGTTACATTGCATTGTCGGGAAAGGTTAACTTGGAAAAATGTTTAATTATGTTTTTTTCATGGAATAATTCGTACGATTTTACTTTTTTTGCCTGACATACTGTCAACTTGCGCTGGCAACTAGTTAGAACAACATGCCGCAACATAGACGGTAATAAATAACGTGTCAACAATCAAAGTAATAAAGCAATTAGTCAATACCTTTGTGATAACAAATAGGGGTACGTTTTGAAAATTGACACTATTGTTGTTGTTTTTTTTTTTGACGCGCTAAAATTTAACTAGCGAACTGCGGTGAGTGAGAGCTATTAGCGAAGACGTAATTGACACGTTTATTGAACTCGATTCCACCATTACCTAGTTTTATTTCAGAAAGCAATTAATCAACTAATTATATAATTTAACATCACTTAAAAATATTTAAAAAAAAATTAAACCCGTTAAATTTAGTATTTGTGTAATTGTTAAAAATGTGCGCGCTATGGTACATTAACAAACATACGTAACTATCAGTAGTTGAGATCATAATACTCAGTTAATTTTCATTCGTGTCCTTTATTTTACCCACATTTTTTAATTGTATAATGAAAATCAAGCGATACTACCTCGGCTACAAACGTTTGTTGACAGGATTAATTAATCATTATCGTGTATTTGCAGTCTGGTTTTTGTTTCGTCGTGGTGGAAATCCGAGTCGTGCATAGTATATAAAGGGAGTAAACAAGTGAGATATGAACATGTAAATTTATTTCGCCAAAAAACAATTACAACAATCAATTGATTGACCTCACTTCCAGGCATTGTCCGCCGGCTTAAGCACGGATCTTGATTTCAGCTTTGCACCCCATTTGAAATTTATTTAGGAACGTCGACTAATTAAAGAATCAATTACAGAATCAATAAGCAACCGTATTACATTAAAGGAAGCGTTAACAGATGAAGAATTTTTTAACTTTTATGAGCCTAAACAAACTTATTACTGATTAAAAGCACTGACAGACAATTCTATACTTTATAAGCCGTACGACTAGCCACTGCCTAACTATAAATACTGCATATCGATACATGGTTGAAGTTCGGAATCGAACAAGGTGCGGAACAGTGAAGAGACTTCAGGTCTTCGCACAGAGTCATGAAACTTGTATAGTATTAACTGCTATAGACCCGAGCGATGTATGGGTATGAATCTTATTGAAAAATCCTATACGCCGCTAGTAGGGGATATATTCAGTATAATACCATTAATATTCCATAGTGTTTTATCAACAATATAAATCCATATTCTATAGAGATGTTAACTCTGGAAAAATATAGTACTGAATACATTCAGCATGCGTGCCTTAAAGTGTATGGGGTTCGTCCGCGCCTGTGGCTGCATAATGTTAGAACCTTCAGTGTGTCACAATTAACACTCATACATAATGAAGTCGAAGTCTCACGAAAGTTGGTACGAATTTCGAAAAATATTCAATTTTGACATGTCGCGGAAGCCGGAGTATCCGAAGGAAACACCATCTTCCATCTTAACAAATCTTTGTTAATATAATAATTATAGCAATTAATACAAACTATTTACAAATTTCGTAGTTATGTTTATATTATCTCCAGAAAATTTGTTACAGTATGGGCCATTTCATTGTCAATTTAAAATGTTGTGACGTAGGAAGAGTGCATGTCATTCAGTGTTGTAATAGTAGTTTATGTCAACTTTTATGTTTGTTATAGCAAAATCTGAGGTAATAACTTTTTTAAATTGTTGATGCCTAATACGTATTTATTGAGAATGGTTTGTTAAAATTTGTTTTTTAAACAGAATCTCGTCAACTTATAAATAAGTTTAAATTATTAAGTTGTTCTGCTTTTTTATTATTTAAAACATGGCGATTAAATGAGTCGCGTCCTGAGAAAACTGGGCATAATGCATGTGCGTAAAGTGTTGTCCCAGATTAGCATGTGCAGTCCGCACAGGCTAATCAGGGACGGCTTTTTCCGCTTTTATGGTATGTTTCTTTTAAAGGAAGTCTCTTTTACACGAAAATCAAGTTAAGGCGGAAAGTGTCGTCCCTTATAAGCCTGTGCGGACTGCACAGACTTATCTGGGATGACACTTTACGCACATGCATTATGACCAGTTTTCTCAGAACGCGACTCAAATAAAAATGCTAAGTACCATTTAGTTGCTCCTGCACAAACGCTAAGTACTGTAAAATCAGTAGTACCGGTATTTGTGGGTCGTTAATTTTCGTTGATTTCGTAAATTGACCAATACACAAATTAAAAACAAACACATTGGACAATGACCGATGCAAATTCCTCTTCTTTTTTTTAATTAGTAAACTATAAATGTATGTGTCCACGAAAAAGTCATTAAACACGAAATTTTATGCTGACGAATATAAATGTTTAAAATGAAATGTTATTTTATAAAGTTAGCCATTGCATTTTAGTTTATACTTGTTAAATCAACCCCATGTCTACCTCCTAAAATTGTATTTCAGAACATGTGTTGTATTTCGTTGATTGCAAGTCCTTGTAAAGCAGATTGTTATATTGCCATGCAGTATGCGGTATCGCTTTCAAGTAACATCACATTCAAGGTGTCAAGAAAACTCACCAAGAAGATTATCAGGTGCTAAGATTCATCAAAATGATAAGTCACAATATCATATAACTGAACATCTCATAATATAACTTCAATTTCCACTCATACATTTGTGTATGAAGTATGAGGAAGAATATGCAGTATGTTACACACAAATCTTTGACAAGGGGCGTCACGGTTAGCAATGCGTGTATTATAAGTATATAATATTATTAGTGGTAAACCTTAAACTTGAAACTAATGCTGAGTCTTCTTCTTCTTCTTGGCGTTCGCGCTACACAATCATGCCAGTTTCTGCAATGAATGTTGTAGTCCGTCATAGATCTTCCAGACCTCCATACAGTTTTCTGTTGAGGGTTGTGTCTTCGGACCACTTCGCAGCTCGCTCCTGATCGTGTCTTTTGCATCTTTGAAGAACATGTTCAGCTGTTTGTTCCTCTTCTCCACATATACAGAGTGGTGAGGGTACCAGCTTGTATTTTCTGTACAAGTGGGCATTCAGTCTGTTGTGTCCTGAGCGTAGTCGAACCATCACTACGTGTTCTGCTCTGTTAAGCAGGTGATAAGCATCTTGCTCTTGCTGGGGCCTGGTGATTGCCTTTATGATGGTGACTTTCTCTCTGTATGTAACCTGGGTATTTGGTTGCTCTGTTTTTGTTCCCTGTTTAGCTAGTTAGTCAGCCTCCTCGTTTCCTGACACTCCACAGTGGTCAGGTATCCACCGGAGTGCTATGTTGAGGTTATTGCTGAGTCTTGTCATAAGTTTAGCTAGTTTGGGGGAGGTGTTGTATGTCAGAGTTTCAAGGAATGATCTTGCATCTGTGAGGAATACTACTGAGGTGGTATCTTCAGGTGAGTTCAGGCTGCCTTCATGAGTGCTTCTGTCTCAGCTTTGTAAGTGCTGCACCTCTTTCCTGTGGCCATGAAGTGCGTTTCATTTCTGCCTGATGGATATCTCATGCGGATCCCAGCTCCTCCGTCTTCAACGGCTCTAGAAGCTGATCCGTCTGTGTATACATGTGTCCACAGATTTGATGGGAAATCCTCGTTTATCGTGGCTAAGGTATGACTTCTTTTCAGGATTTCATTTTGTGCTTCTGAATCAAGAAGGGGGAAAGTAAGTCTGATTTGTACCTTTGACAGATTATTTGCTGTTGGATTTACAATGTCTTCAGAGCTGAGTGGAGTTGTTTGAGTGTCCAGCTGTTGTGCAAACTGTCTGTTAAGTGTCTTTATTTCCGCAATGACTACACTAATGCTGAGTAACACTGCTCGAATTGTTTGTATTTTCATAAAAAAAATATTTTTTTTTTTGGGGGGGGGTCGCCGTAACAAACTAACTCTTCCTGTGTAAGTTTATTTGCAAACTGCAAGGACCGGGGATCGAACCACCGACTAAGCTAGCCGGCTGTACACATTTGAAAATAAAATTAATTATCTTGACATATGGACGGGTTTATGGTAAAACTTGAATCGTTTTGGATCTTCAAGTGGTAATCCAGTTTATTACTTTATTTCTTAACGATCAAGCAAATGCATAAATAGCATAAATTTAAGCTTAACTTAAATATTGTGGTTTCTTGCACAGTATTTTATTGTGAAACAAAGCTTCAACATTTAGGGAAAAATGTGAATAAGTGTGTGCAGAATGAAAACTGCAATGAGAATATTAATAAATTACTAATGATCTTTGTATACTAGTATATGTAAGACAGTCTGCTAGAGGCGTCGAAATAGAGCACTCGATGAAAGTGTATGTAAGTTTATTTGACCTGGATTTAAACTGCTGCTCAAATTTTAACCCTGTACTGTAGATAATTGATGATGATGGTTTCAATGAAGCTTGTATTTGCATACAATTGGTTGACGGGGAATTCATTTGAATACATTCACAGTATAATGTACAACTATACCATTTATAAAAGAACCATCACCTCGTAATTTTAAACAAAAACATAATTAAACCAAAATCTGGATGACTTTCAAATATTCGCGCCGTGGTAATTCACATTACGTATGCCGCAACTTACACATTCTTTCCAATCATAGTTTGAAAGAAGAACGCTGATTGGTCGTGAGAAAGTAACAGTTAGTTTGATTGGCAGATGTGGGATAAACGGTCATGTGACATAGCAACGTGTTCAGTAGCAACAAGCTGCAAAACTGTATGCAACGCAATTTTAACGAAGCATTATTTTCCTCACAAAAATGAATTACGGAAAGACATTTGTCAAAACTGATGTTAAAATAGTTTCGTAAGTACACTATCAATTTAATATTTTCGACATCGTTATCTATTTTGTATCAGATATTAAATAAAATGATTTATTATTCATAAATATAAGCGGGTGGGGTGATGAAAAAACGATCAATTTATTATAAATATCCAATTGCTTTTTTGTTTGTTAATTGCAGTTGATTTCCCGCATATAACGCATGGTTATAATAAAGGCTATAATCACCATTTATCTGGTGATATATACATTTTCTTAAATAAATAAACAAATACACCATAAAATATCTTTCTCGATCATGCTTTTATTAGATTATTATTATTATTATTATTATTATTATTATTATTATTATTATAATTATTATTATTATCATGAATATTATTATTATAATTATTATTATTATTTTGTTTAGACTGTTAATGCATGCTAATATCAGTTGATTTACGGTCAACAGACAAATGTAAACGGGTTGATACATACACATGTATTTAATTTATGCTATAAACACGTCGGCAAAGATTTTAAAATGTGCAAAAGAAACTTAGTTACAATAAGTCAAAATCTACAGATCAAGTTGATTACATATTTTGCATCAAGTTTATTTTATTTATTTCCTTGTTCAGTCCAGGAAAGATAGTTATGGCAGTAATCGTTTTAGTAATAACAGAAATAAGAAATTTAACGTAAGAAATTTTAAGATCACTACTACAATAGTGTTAGGGTCATGCTTATGCGGAGGCTGATGTATTTATTAGTTTATTTGCAACTGACTGAATTGAAGGCGTTTTTACTTTTCACTGTCTGTTTATATTTATCTTGAATAAATAAACTCATTTGACTCGATGATGGTGGTATTTTTCTCGTACTGTATGTTTCATGATCGTACAAATCGGAGTAAAAAAGTTATTGACGGCAAAACCTTCCACAACGATTTTCTTTACTCACGTGACTTTCGAAAAATTAGATGTTCAATTATCATTTTGTCAGTGTCCCATAATGCATAGGATTTGTGCATGAGTAGAATATGGAAAAAATCCCGATACTTAATTTTCCAAAGACTATTAAATTTCTAAAAGAATAATTAATTGACGAAAACATTATGTTTTATCCCACATTGTGCTACCCGATTTTCTATCACATTTTATTACCCGACCTTTCGAATAGCAACCACATCTGACACCTATTGCCCTTTTCCGAACATGTGGCTATGCTATATGTGTATCGAGTTTCATTCAAATATGTTAATTGGTCTATCAAGCAATAATTCCATAGAGTCAACTGCATGTTTATTAAAAGAAAAAATAATATAAAATGGCTCAACCGGTGAAAATATTCGTCCTTTTAACCAAAAACCAACAACAACAACGAAAATGACACACATTGTCAGTAAGATACACATAACTTCACTTAAACATAGTCGTCCTCTGTATAGATAACTACCCTAATGTTACGTATGTTCTTTTTTTGAAAATTAAACCTATTCGCGCGCCGGAAACTAGTTGTTGCCCATTAAAAGCCGCATTGTTGCGTTGCCAAAATGTTTTCGTGAGGTGCATCCTGATTGGTCGCCTAAAGTAACATTCAATATGATTCGTTCGCATCATAATAATGATCACGTGACCTAGCAACCGCTTCAGTAGCAACGAGCTGCAAGTATTCTGAAAGCGCACATTTTACGGCTGTTAAGATTTAACGAAAATAATGGGTTACGGACAAGTGTTTAGTTACGGAAATGCGTTCAAAGCTTCGTGAGTAAACCCTTTTCAATACTTTTTGATTTTTAGGAATAATTTCGTCGAATTTTAAAGAAATTTTAGTGCTTTTTTGTTTCAATAAGTGGGTGGGGTAATTTTCCAAAAATTAAATCACATGATGCAAAGCCTATAACGACCCGAAAGTCTGTACAAAAGGAAAGACAACAAACTCTACAACACCAGCGCTTAAAAAGTTAAAATATATTTTGTTTACATATAAACGCAAAAAATAAAACGTCTGATAAACAATGTAAACATCCAAACCTCAAAAGACACATACATTTTCATTTTATCCGGGAACAGTCATTCACTTGAATTTACTACCTCCCATAGTGGCAATGAACATGAGGAAGCCACAGTAGGAATGTTTTTTCAAAACCCTTTCTCCTGTGTCTGTTGTTGTCCCCCTCAATAAGTTAAAACTTAATTAATATCCAACTGAGACCCCTTTGAACAGTTTACACTTCTTAACAAATAGGCACCGACAAAAAATCTTCTATTTTAAATTACTCTGTAGAGTAAAGTCTGTATCTGAAGAAGATAAAAGTATTCTAAATCATGTTTTTTTGCGGTACTAAAGGAATAATCATCAGCATCTAAATGCCAACAATTTTTTAACTCTAGTGAAAACCAAAACAATGCTTGTGTACTGTGTGTATTAGAAAGTTTATGAGGTTCTACCGGGCCTGGTGTCTTATTATGTGAAGACCCAGAAGCGCACACAGGGCTCAACATTAACCTAAAAACCAACTTGCCCTACCGGGCATGTGCTTAGAAAATCTACTTGCCCTGAACGTAAAGCCGCTTGCCCTGAAACATGAAATATCACATTTACTGTAAACCTCATATTTTTTAATAAAGATTAAAATGATACACCACAAAACCTGTTTTATTTTGCACATTTAACAAAATGATTACAGCAATTAAGTCTAATTATAGTCTAAATGTGGATTTGTGCCAATGTTTGATTATTAATGAAATAATTAGTCATTCTCCTCCACGTCTTTGTCTCACTTTTCCTTTTTTGTAAAAAGGTGCGTTTTCTTGTCAATTAATACTTTGCACTTTCAGATGATTTTTCTGTGCATTTTTCAATAGATTGTGCAGAGACTTACAGTTACTTGTACGCCGAAGCTAAATAAACTAGACATTTCTCGTCTGCTAACAGTACTGTAAACAACCGAGAACCATAACAAAAATGTCAATTGACGTAAAGCAAAATTATGTTGAAAATGTATGTTGCAAAAAATGAAATATATATATATATATATATATATATATATATATATATATATATATATATATATATATATATATATATATATATATATATATATATATACCGAAGCTTTTTGTTGTTGTTTTTATATAGTTATACTCTATAGTAGTTTTCTTCGTGACAACGATGTTTTTGTAGCTGAATAGTAATTAAAAAAATAAACACAATAGCACTTAAAAGGCGATGTTTGGAATCCCAAGCCATTTACGGCTTTCTTAAAATAAGTTTGGAAATGCATGCGCACCATGCGTATTTAGTTCTGACTTCCGCAAACAACAATTGCTGAGGTAAATTTGTGCATTAGGAAAATTGTTTGTGATTATGTGTACTATTTAATCACAGAAACACACATTTTACTTTGTGTTTTTTTGCACTTGCCCGGGCGGACAATTAGATAATAAAATAACTTGCCCGGACCCAACTTTTACTTGCCAGGGGCAATCGGACAACCATTAATGTTGAGCCCTGGCACACAGTAACTACTGAGCTTTCATTCATATTTATCATCACATAGGTATTTATGCGGTAAATCACTAAAGGATTATAAGTAATATATATTGAATCAAACATGGATAAAGAATTATCTGACATACCATCAAAAGCAAAAATCAATAAAGTTTGTATCATTGTAAAAAAAGGTTATTTGAGACAATTTCACAGTTATTTTCAAGCATCAAGTTTTGTCCTTAAAGAATCAATTTAACACTTAAACTTTTAATATTTAGGAGTTTGACTGCGAAATAATCAAACAGAATATGTGGTGTGCAACTCCAAGAATTTTAACAATATTAATAATGTCTGACCCAAGCAACAGAAAGCAGACATCAGGGTGTTTTTTTTTTACTAAGAAAGTGACGCCGATAGTCGGCGTCTTCCCCTACCAGAATTTTTTCCCCACAAAATACAATTTCTCCTCCAATAATATCATTTGTCACCAAAACATATCGTTGTTTAGCATTTATTTCAGTTTTAAACCGATTATTGATAATTTTGATTGCTTAATTATCCATCGCAATTAACTAGCTCGTTTGCGGTGGTCGCTAAAACACTTTAAAATAGAAATCAGCGTCTACGGACTCGGATTAGAATGTTTAGTTTGCAGTTCCTGTTAATTTTTGCAAAGTCATGCGGAACATTTCGCTTTTCATCACTGTCAATGTTGGTAGAAGAATCCTCAAACTAAACGTGCTTACATCTGAGTCGGTAAGGGCATGCTATATAACGTAATGGATAAAGGGAAGTCACTCTAAATGTCATTTGTGTTTGTTAACGTTTTTTTAATGATTTTGACAGAAAACTTCTTTATTGTAATTTGGAAAAATTTCTTCTAGATTTGATTGGGAATGGGGCCGTTTTTTTTGCTTTGGACATGCCTCCATTTTCCGGAGACGCAGACAGTGGTGAAAAAACCCTGAAATCAGAGTAGATGAGTTATAGACATTGATTAAAACAGTTTTATTTTTTCCCCAAATATGTCTCTTTCGCCCTCTAATTTCCCCTTTCACCCAGCGTCCAGCGTCTTTCCCTTTGTCTAAAAAAAACACATGGACATACTATGAAACCCGAAAAAAGTGAAGAATTAAAATAAGAAATTTCATTTATTGATTCAGTGTTCTGCCGTGAATATGTACTGTTGGAGACAGGGACCCTTTAGGGTTAAACAAGTGGGGACAAAAGGGAAAAATTTGGGGACAGAGAAATACATTTGAAGCAGAATTAAATTTTCAGAAACTAATTACCTTTTACTTGCACTCTTAAACTGGCTAGATTTATTCCTACAGCCAGTCCACAGGATGTAACATTCTAATTCAAACTTGAACATTTTTTTAAATTTTTAAAACTGTCAAACAATTGTCAATATATTAACAAAACTTTGAACAGTTACATGTATTTAATGTCTACATCTACGTCTGTCTACATCTGCTTCAATGGAATTACAGGCAAAGATTCACATTTGCTTTACACTTCTCCAGTGATCTAAAGCCTTTTCAAATTAGAATTACCGATAGTGAAGGCTTTTTTGTTTGGGCTTTATGCACAAACTCCATGTTATTTTGTTGTGTCAAACAGTAACCAAGAAAATTCTCAAAGCCAATTTGCTTGGAATGTACGTTTAGGGGCAGACTTTTTTCTTCATTGCTAAACGATGTTAGTACTTGGGAAGACTCTGTTGGGGTGTTATTACTATCGATATATTTTTTCTTATTTTACTTGCCGGAGGAAAAAACTCAAAATGGATTTTGTTTTCTTCGGCCGGTCACTTTCCGCCATTTTGATAGGTGCCATTTTGATAGGTGTTGCAATTTCCTTGATAACTGATTGGTTGTTATAGTCTCAACTTACCAATGAAATAAAGTGTTATTAAAGTAAATTAAGGATTGGCAGCGAAATGACGTCACGTCCAATGAAATAATTCTTCTAATTACGCATTAACTCTTTCTTTAACAACTTTCAAATTTAATCGATTAATTTTTATTCCTCATTTCTGTGCGCCAGCGGACCAATATACGGAAAACGGGTGGGGACAAATCTTTTTTTTTTGCGCCAATGATGCAAGGGCGCATCCACGGCAGAACACTGTTGATTTTTAGTAGATTTGGGCTTGAAATGAGTCTTCCCAGCAATTTTTTTAAACATTTAATTACAGAGAATAATAGTGGCAGAGAGAGAGATGTTTTCTTGCAGATTAAACAGAGTTGTTTATAATAGGGATTAAAACAAACAGTCAACCAGTTACATTTTTGGGAAAGATTTACCTGATTTTTTTACTATGCTTTTTTCATGGAATAATTAAAGAGATTTTACGTTTTGCGGATGACATACTACCAACTGCGCTGGCAATTTATATATATAGTTAGAACAACATGTTGCACCATCACAGTAATAAATGTCAACAAACCAAGTAATAAAGCAATAAATCAGTACTTTTGTGGTTTCAAACAGGGGATACGTTTTGATAATTGGCGCTATTGTTTTGTTTTACTCTTGAACATTTAATCGGCAAACTGCGGGGGGTGGGTCTATAAGCTAAGTGGTAAATTGGTAATAGTTAATGTCGTTTTAGTTTTATTAGGAATTAATATTATTATTTGTAATTTACGTCACCAACGATGCCACCACTTCCGTCTGAGGGAAGTTTTATTTAAGATGCAATTTATTGAACTCATTTAATAAATTAATATCAAGTAAAAACTTATTAAAATTTTTTTTTATAGTATATATCCATGCAATCAGAGCAAATTTTCTCGAAAACAGGTTGCCTTGTCACCAAGGCTCACAATCCAATCAGCCACATGCTAGTGGACAGAGGCATTGTCTTGAACAAACAAACACTGGTTTTGTGTGCATGATCTGAATATACATGTATGTTTGCTGATTTTTTGAACAATGAGATAGTGTTTCAATCATTTTACAATTATTAAAAAACATTTTTATATTAAGTTAATTTTAGTTGAAAAAATAAAACAGAATGAACAATTAAACAACATTATTGTGAGCGATACTGCAGCCTGACCAAAAATAAATTAATTACATGTGAAAATAAAACTTTGTATAGTTCTTATAACTAAATAGACTTATATCCTTTTACGCAGGAAAAATAAATACAAAATATAGCATACATCAACAAAATTATAAAAATAAATGTTATAATACATTTTAATCACAAACTGATATGTTATCAACGCAAGCAATCTCAAATTATGTCCGTTTGTATAGTCTTTTAGAGTACATGTACGAGCAGTATGACACATTGAATGCATTCTTAAACATTTGTATTACTAAAGATTTGTCTGTTCACCACTTAATAACAGGTTATGGCAAAAGGTTAACCCGTGAATGTTTTTTGTTACCTCTTTCATCCCAAGTTTATAAGTATGTGAGGGGACCAATTTTGAATTATAGCAGCAATGGATACACTGCAACTCCAATATATCACGGTCTGTTATATCGCGTTGTCCAATATATCGCGAATCGGCTATGGCTCCCAAAAATCTGACGAGCATAATCCCTAAATAACAATGTTTTAAAATCGGAGAATTTGCTGAGATAATATCTGTTTCAAAGTTGTATTTTACCCTTTTTTCACCCAATTTATTTTCTTTTGAATCCCACATTCATAATCAAGTTTTAACCAGATTGTTTGCTCGTATTGTACACCACTATAGCACCTGTCTACTGCGATAAACAATAAACCAACTTGTCAAACATCACAGGTCATTTTGGGTGTTACCATTCTCTATTGAATTTGCTTTGAACTGCCAAAACGCATCAGTAAACACATGAAGGCGTATACAATTATAACTGTAAATGTCAGAAGTCAATACTGACCTATCTCAACAATCTTTGCGCGTTAGATACAGTGTAAATTTCTTGCTTTTAATTGAGAGGTTAATCATGTCCCTCAGTATGTCAAACTGCACTACTATTAAAGCCCATGCTTTCCATAAGGTGAATGACGTCATTTTGTACATGGGTCTAATTTGTGCATGCTTTCTTGAACAATAATGCTTGGCAATGGTCATGGAATAATGTTTTGTGTTAAACCAATGAATGACATATGGATTTAACACATAATTCAATATGGTAAGTAAATAGTGTGTTTTGAGATTGCCAAATTATGCTAATGCATCCATATACATGCATGAATAACTTGACAATTTATATCGCGCGCCGGATATATCATGGTCGCGATCTTTGGATCCCTTCAACCGCGATATATTGGGAGTTGCAGTGTAGCTATTAGTTTTTTAAATGTTGCAATGTTGGTGTGGTCTTGTGCTATGGAGGGTATCCGGAGTACCTGGAGGAAACCCCTCCTGTCCCAATGTTGACCACCATCCAAACTCATATGCTGCCACGAATGTGTATTGAACTCGGGTCGCCGAGGTGAGCACTGAGCAGCGCATGTACCAATAGCTGATTTGTTTATAAACAAAAGCAAAAGGGCATACATGAATACCACAATCATAGCTGAGCAGTTAGAATACTGCAAAGAGTATAGGAAATAGAAAGAGTAAAACTTAATTAGTGTCATTATTGAACATGTAGTGTTAATAAGACTGAAAGTTTTTTATTGCTTTTTTTTACTTTACTGTATTAAGGATATTTCTAGTTTGCAATCTTCTTCTATTGAAAATAAAGGAATGCTTACTTAACTTGAAGGCTTACTTTTATTTTAGTCAATTGACTTTTTGTATTTATCTTATAAAGTAGGACTCATTTTGAGGCTGTTTGTGCCAACACTTTTTTCAAAAAGATATTTATTTTTTGTACACTAATGTACATACACATAAAGCTGTATACTGGTGTAGTTCCAAAAGCAGAATTTTATAAAAATGTTGTTTGTTTGTTTCTTTCTTTGTTTGTCTTTTTTTTTAAATTTGGAGACCATATTATTAATTAGAAATGTATGTTTTAAATATATTTTATGAGATAGTTTGTAATGATAAAGGATATGTCTCCATCTGAGCCTTATTAAAATAGAATTTATAATAATTATTACAATAATAATTATAATTATTATTATTATTTTGTTGTAACGTTAAGAGACCAATAACTAAATAAACAAATGGGTTATACAATATTTTTGCTAGTAAAAAAATGCATTTAATTTGATAAAGAAACATGTGTCTGCAGATGTTGTACATGTTTATATGTTTATTATAAGTATTTATAAAAATACATAGGTTTTTTGCTTTTGTTGACCTATTTCAATTGGTATTAAATTGTTTCAGTTACCCGCACCGGCCAAGCCAGCCTGTCTGGAGACCTGTCTCAAACTGGACTGCTCCCTCTAGCTACAGACCTAACCCCTATAAGTGGGTCAACCCTAGTCTGAGGTCCCGCTCTGACCAGTACAAGGCTGACCTTCAGCCTGTCAGGTCTGAGCCAAAACCAGGGCCTAGTTATTCTGCCACTTATAGTGGTAGGCCTGCAGATAGAGCCAGTAATATGGAGACATCCAGGTCTGCAGCCCCAGCATGCCTTCAGCAGGCTGACATACCTGAGAGGTTAAGTGAGTCTCTTAGATACAGAGAGACATCAAAGGCCTCAAGGTCTAAGGACCGATCTCCTCCTCCCAAGAGATTCAGGGGAGACTTCATTGTGCTGGATGAGTACAGCAGTGAAAGTGATACCTCCCTGGCAACCAGCTCTGGCAGTGGATCTTCTCTAGCAAGCAGCTGTGGCTCTGGGAGTAACACATCACCGAGTGAGATTTCCTCAAGCAGTAGCACTGTCCTGTACAGCACTGGCAGTGAATCATCCCTAGATGATGAAAGTGATTGCACTGTGGCTGAACCAGTTTTGGAGGCAGGGGGCCATGAGCCCAAAGAGACACCAGAGCTGTGGGGAACTTAGTAAGTTTCTGTTTTTATATTGAGAACTCTTTCAGTCATTCAAAGTACATATTCACTCTATACAATTTTTGCCTGTTTTTAAGAAACATTTAGCACTTGCAGAATACATTATTTGGGCTTCAAACTCTGTTATGATGTCTGGTTGTTTTGATAGCTATGTTCACTACCATTGTCAGATGTACCATGTCTTTTCACTTAACATTTCATTATCTGCGACTAACATTTCTATTCATTTAACATTCTTTTATTCACTCTCTGTATCCCCTGTCTTCCCTTCTTAGTCTGAGTGATGATATGGAAAGACAGCTTGAGTCCTGGGCTTCAGAGAAACCTGAAGACTTTGTTCCTGTGACCCCAAAACTCAGGGGAAACAGTGACAAAGGTAGCTGTCACTGTGATATAAGTTGTTCATGATGTAATTGGCTTGTAATGGTGTTAAGTCCTTTTCGTAAAAATACAAAAGTCATCCAGGCAGTGTTTATCTTTCAAGTTCCACGTTAGCATACATCGATTCATTTCAATTATTAGAACTACCTTGACTGCGCTAAACTGTCTTTGGTAATCCCATTGTTAACCCTTTGCATGCTGGAAAATTTGGCTAAAATTTTCTAAAATTTGCAATTTCTGCAATTTTTATAAAAGAATACTATTAGAATAGCAAAGGCCTTCAAAATTCGGTTCCAACACTGAAAGAGTTAACTTCACACTGAATACTTACATTTAGTCATCCATACAAGACATTTACAGGCTTGAACTTGAGTATTTATTTGAAACAAGATACACTCCATAACTGCCTTTCATGCCAGGCCATCTCAATATTTCTAATGTTGTGAACTCATATGTAACACTGATTATTCAGGGACTTTATTTCAGAATGTTTTTATGTACATTAAAAAATAACTTTACTTAAGTTTAACTTTTTCTCCAGAGATATACAACTTTTCAGGTTAAGCCTCATATTTTGTTATTCTTTTCCAGGTCTTGGACAGGTCACCCTGAGCCTAATCAAGAAGCCCCAGCCTGTTTCCATGGTTACAGCTGACATACTGTCCACTCCAGTGGTCACTCCCAAACCAAGTTTCAGTGGTCAAGTGAAACTTGCACAGTTGGAGAACCATGTCCCAGCTGAACTGCCAGAGCTTTGGGGATGCTAGTAAGTGGTCTTTACGGTTACTTATTTTATGAAGGCTACCATTATCAGAATCATATAATTTACTCCAATTAGATATGCTTCTTGTTTTACTGTGATAAATTCCAGGATACAGGTTAAAATCAGGGCCCTCAATCCATATAAGGGGAAGCGGGTTGCTGGGGAATTTTTGTGGCGTTTCCCTTTTTGGGGGATTTTTTACTTACTCTCTCATTATTACATTTGTACATGTTTGCACTATATTCATTTCTTTTTTCATAATTTAGTATGTTTGACAAGATTAAATTGAAATAGAATTGAGATTTAATAATCATGAGACACATCTATCTATAAAAAAAAAATATATTTTTTTATAGAAAGATTTCAGAGGGAATTTTTCCCCAAAAAGGGGAAAAAAGTATACTTTTAAGGTGGAGGACTGCGGCCAAAATTCGGCTGCAGATTTGATAGATTGAGGGCCCTGTAAAATGCATCTGCAATATAATCACGGGTTTATGGTTGTAGATCAAATGATAACCTACCCTTTCAGTGTGAGTTCTTATATAATTTACAGAATTAACCCCCAGGTATATGTGATATGAATCAAATGACCCCCCCCCCCTTTCATTGTGTCTGCTGCTGTATTATTCATGATTATCTCCCTTCTATATATCAAATAAATCAAATAATATTTCTTCCCTCTATGTGTATCTGCTCTTTAATATTTGATGATTATCTCCCTTACATATATGATTAAAATCCAAGTATTGCCTTCTTTTCGTTTTTGGGGTCCTATACGTTCATAATTTCTTCCTTGTAAATGTGCTATAAATCAAATTATTCCCTCCCTTTTCAATATTTTAATTATTATCTTCCATATATATATGATGTGTATCCAATCATTGCCTCCCCCTTCAGTGTGAGTGCTGCAATGCAGAGGCAGATGGACCAGTGGGAGAGAGAGGCTAGTAGCCTGAACATCAAGACTCCATCCAGCATTAGTAAGAATTCATAGTAAATCATTCCATTACATGGTTGGTACAACAATCAAAAATAACTTTTATTGTGAAATCTGTGTGAATTAAACAATGACCAAAGTTTCTGAAGCAAAAAAACACACAAGTGTGCAAGCAAAATATTTTTAAAGGGAGATGTCCACAACTTATTCTTTAAAATACTAAAAAAACTATTTATCTTTATTAAATATTTAATTTTTGCCAGGCATATATTTTACTTTTTTATCAACCTTAACTAAAATATGGATCTGTATTAAAATGAAAATTGCATGTTTTAGGTCAGAGTCCTTTTCGAAAACCTGGGTCTGCATCTAATCCATTGCTGCAGTCCAGTGTGGCTGCTAAGCAGCAAGTCAATTGGTGTGCTCCCAAACACTGCCTCCAGTCTAGTGTGGTTGCTAGGCCAGTTGTCATGCCAACTCAGCCTGTACTGCAGTCAGCTGTGGTTGTCTGGGCTACCCCTGTCCAGAGGATCATACCTGGCCCTGCACCGGCTGCTAGATGGGGTCCCAGCTCTTACTCACAATCCTCTGTGAGTTGTTCAGTTGCTAGGAAACGGCCACTGGAGGAGTATGAGAATGAGGCTGCTCCCTCAGCCAAGATTCACATTAACAAGAACCACCCAAGGTTCAGACACTTGTTCCAGTAAATAAGCACGGGTGGAGGATAAGTATGGTTTTTATTATTTACAAAAAAAGAAAAATGAAGCATATGCTTCACCAAAAAAAGTAAAAAAATAAAAATGAAGCAAGGCTTCGCCAAAAAAAGTACAAAAAAAAACAACAACACAAAAATACCAAAAAAAGATGTAACGTAGGTTTTGTAGTGTAGTTATACTATTAACACAAGATGTAGCCTAGGTTTTGTAGTGTAGTTATCCTATTAAATCTGTATTAGAGATTTGTTTACTGTTTTTTTTATGTTCCTTCTTTGTTTAACTATGCACAAAATGTTCATGGTTAGCTATTGGGATACCGTGATTTCTGTTTGTTGTTGCATCAATGTGGCTGTCTTTTGTTTTCTGTCTTTTTATCATAAACTACCAAATTTGATATAAATTTAGAAGGAAGTTGCTCCAGTGACAATTGTTAAAAGGGTTTCAATAAACTTCATATAATGGTCACAAGAGCTACAATAGATTTTCAAGGAAACAAATCTCCCCTTTAACTACAAGGTTTAGAGGTTTGATAATATGTTTGTTATATTGTACTTTGGTTATTAATGAAGTTTTTTGAAGCATTAGCTTGGGGTAAAAATGAACCATTGTTACTCAAAAAAGTATTGTTTCTGCTCAATGACTTAAATTTGATAGTAATTGTGCTCAAATTTTGGTGCAGGCAGTTTACATGTATACCTAGCTTCCTATTTCACCTGTGACCTATAAGGTATAGCTCAAGGTCTGAAAATAAATTCTGTTTCTGCTCAATAGCTTGATTTTTATGGAAATATTGTTCCGATATTTTGTATGTTGTTTGTTAGTCTGTTACATGTAGACCTGGCTAAGGATTGCATTTGGGACAATTTGGATTAAGGTCAAGGTCACTGTTTATTAAAATAAAAACAACTGTTTCCCGCTAAATAACTTAAGTTTGTTTGAAGTGTTTTTGAAATATAATACTCACCTAAAATTATAAATTTGAAATAACAGTATCCTCTTTGGGATTTAGATGTAAAAAGGCAATCAATTCACATGTTCTTATTTTATGTATGCTGATGCAATGTGTTTTTGTTTGCCATTATTCATTGAGATCATTCTGGAGATCACAGTTTCTATTTCTGTAATATTTTTACAATAACGAATGTAAGTCAGAGTGATGGCCACTATTTTGATATTTGGCAATGAGGCTTTACAATTCTATAAGATGTTTTATTTAAAAAATTACAACATAAAAAATGAAAAGAAGACATTTTCTTCCCAAGCCGAGATCTATTTCAGTTTTTATATGCGCTGAGAAATTTCCATCCAGGCCATCCAGTAAAGCCTCCTAATGCTTCCAAGCTTGACAAGGACACCAGCTCCAGTAGCAGTGAGTAGCAAGACAAGCTTGAAGGTCCCAAGCCCTTGGAAAAGCAGAGGGGGAGGACATATGCTTTTAGATGACATCCACAATGGAACTATGTTAAGTATGTTGCATGTTTGTAGATGTGAAGATTTTTCCCCTAAGCTTGTGATTAACATGTTTTGCCAGTTAGAAATTCCAACACATCGCTAACTTGGTTAAAAATCGTATGTTCATACCATCATCAGGCTGAGTTTTGTGGTGATGTTTTTGTCCATCTTGAAGTGTGCTTAAACTTTTCATTCAAACAACATTGTATGTTATATTACACTTCTTCAAAATGGGTTCCATATACAAAGTTTTTTCAAACGTTTGGGTCAACTAATTCATATTTAAATAATTTATATTTATTATGCCCCCCTTCGAAGAAGAGGGGGTATATTGTTTTGCACATGTGGGTCGGTCGGTCCGTCCGTCCACTAGATGGTTTCCGGATGATAACTCAAGAACGCTTAGGCCTAGGATCATGAATCTTCATAGGTACATTGATCATCATCGTCGGATACCCACGACTAATTCATTCCGTTACTCTCCAGCATTAGCCATGGGACAATATAAGCAATACACGCCTTTTTGACCTTAACTGTAACCTTTCAGTAGACCAACGAAATCGCAGTTTACAAAAAGAATTTCGCTTTGGAGGTGTCCATGCTTCGCCTGGATAATTGCGATTTGATACACCAAGCCATTCCATCCACCTGTCCAAGTGCTTAAAAAGACATGTGAGAGACTAGAGGTACTTTTACTCTGAAAGTTGTTTAAATTCTCAATTTTAAAGTATACACATGCACGACAAAATTCCATTTCTATGGACGACGCCATTCGACAACAAACCCGAAGTCTCTATAGTACGAGTTGTATCATTGGTAAAAAATATCCTCATGAAACCGTGAGGGATCCAATGAAATTACTGGATTTGACACACCCTTAAACGGTGAAAAGAGCTCATAATGTCCCACGGTAGATAAATGGAGAGTAACGGAATGGGTCGAACGTGGGTATCCGACGATGATTGATCATGACTGGCAGATGACCCCTATTGATTTACAGGTCACTAGGTCAAAGGTCAAGGTCACAGTGACTGGAAATAGTAAAATGGTTTCCGGATGATAACTTAAGAATGCTTACGCCTAGGATCATGAAACTTTATAGGTACATTGATCATGACCGGAAGATGACCCCTATCGATTTTCAGGTCACTAGGTCAAAGGTCAAGGTCACAGTGACTCGAAACGGAAAAATGGTTTCCGGATGATAACTCAAGAATGATTACGCCTAGCATCATGAAACTTCATAGGAACATTGATCATGACTGGCAGATGACCCCTTTTGATTATCAGGTCACTAGGTCAAAGGTCAAGGTCACAGTGACTCGAAACAGTAAAATGGTTTCCGGATGATAACTCATGAATGCTTATGGCTAGGATCATGAAACTTCATAAGTACATTGATCATGACTGGCAGATAACCCCTATTAATTTTCAGGTCACTACATGTAGGTCAAAGGTCAAGTTCACAGTGACATGAAACAGTAAGATGGTTTCCTGATGATAACTCAAGAATAATTAGGCCTAGGATCATGAAACTTAATAGGTACATCGATCATGACTGGCAGATAACCCCTATTGATTTTCAGGTCACCTAGTCAAAGAACAAGGTCACAGTGACAAAAAACGCATTCACACAATGGCTGCCACTACAACTGACAGCCCATATGGAAGGCATGCATGTTTTACAAACCGCCCTTGTTTTATTGGATCCTGTAATGGAAATGTACAAAGTGTTTTCAGATTGTGCCCTTGCTATTAAAACTTGCCGTGCCTGTGGGTCACTTGGTTAATATTGTCATTGTTAACAAAAATAATTATCACAAAAGGTCTCAATTACCATGCAGTTATCACAGTTTGACTCCATCACCATGCATTTATCACAAAAGGACTCCATCACAAGGAAGTCATCACAATATGACTCCATCACAATGCAGTCATTAGAATAGGAACTCATCAGCATGCAGTCATCACACCAGGACTTCATCACCATGCAGTTATCACAACATGATTTCATCGCCATGCAGTCAAAACAAAAAACTTGATCACTGTGCAGTCATCACAACAGTACTCCATCACCATGCAGTCATCACAGAAGGACTCCATCAGAAAACAGTCATCACAATAGGACTCCATTACCATGCATTCATCACAACAGGAAGCCATGACAATGCAGTCATCACAATAGGACTCCTTTACCATGCAGTCATCAAAATGGGCATCCATTACCATACAGTCATCATGATGGGACTCCATAACAATGCAGTCATCACAACAGGACTCCATTACCATACAGTCAGCAAAATAGGACTTCATCACTCTACAGTCATTACATTAGGACAGTCCAACTTCATTACCATGCAGTCATCACAACAGAGGTCCATCACCATGCAGTCATCACAACAGAATTCCTACATCATGCAGTCATCATTAAAGGACTTCATCACCACACAGTCCCACAATAGGACTCCATCACCATGCAGTCACCATAACAGGACTTTATTACCATGCAGTCATCACAACTGCCCTCCATCACAGGACGTTTACCCAATGCTGTTATGAAACCAGGACTCCATTACCATGCAGTATTCATAAAAGGAGTCCAACACCATGCAGTAATAACAATATGACTCCATCACCTTTCTGTCATCAAAAAAGGACTCCATCACCTGTCATCCCAATAGGTTCCCATCACTTTGACGTCAACACAATGGTACTACATCACCATCCAATCATCTCAACATAACTTCATTACCATGCAGTCAATACAATAGGACTCCTTCACCATGCATTCTTTGAATAAGACTCCATTACCTTCTAGTCAACACAACAGGACTCAATCACCATGCAATAATCACAAAAGCACTCCATTTCTTGGCTGTCTACACAACAGGACTATGTAGTCATGGAGTCCCCACAAAAGAACTCAATCACCATGCAGTAATCACAACAGGACTCCATCAACATTCAGTCATCTCTATAGGACTCCATCACCATGCAGTTTTCTCAATAAGACTTTGTCGCCATGCAGTCATCTCAATAGGACTTTGTTGCCATGCAGTCATCACAACAGGACTCCATCACCATTCAGTCATCACAATGGGACTCCATCACCACGCAGTCCTCACAACAGGACTCCATTACCATGCAGTCATTACAACTGGACACCATAACCATGCAGTCATGACAACAGGACTCATTCACCATGAAGTCATTACAATAGTACTCCATCACCATGCAGTCATCATAACAGGACTCCATCATCCTTCAGTCATCTAGTAGGACTCCATTACCATGCAGTCATCACAACATGACTCAATCACCATGCAGTGATCACAATAGGACTTTATCACCATGCAGTCATCCGATAGGACTCAGTAATCATGCAGTCAACACAACTGGGCGCAATCACCTTGCAATAATCACAAAAGCACTCCATTTCCTGGCAGTCAACACAACAGGACTTTGTCACCATGCAGTAATCACAACAGGACTCCTTTACCATGCAGCAATCACTACAGGACTCAATCACCATGCAGTTATCACAATAGGACTCCCTTACCATGCAGCAATCATTACAGGACTCCATCACTATGTAGTCATGAAAATAGGACCCAATCACCTTGCTGTCATCACAATATGTTCCCATCAACTTACAGTCAACACCATGCAGTCATAACAATAGGACTCAATCTATTATCACCTTGCTGTCATCCCAATAGGTTTCCATCGACTTGCAGTCGACACAATGGTACTACATCACCTTTTCGTAACATTATTTCATCACCATTACCTTGTAGTCAACACAAAAGGACTAAATCACCATGCAATAATCACAAAAGCACTCCATTTCCTGGCAGTAAACACAACATGGCTTGATAACATGCAGTCCCCACAAGAGACTCCATCACCATGCAGTAATCACAACAGGACTCCATCACCATGAAGTCATCACAATAGGACTCCATCACTATGCAGTCATCTCAAAAGGACTTAGTCCCCATGCAGTCATCTCAATAGGACTTTTTCGCAATGCAGTCATTTATAACAGGACAACATCACCATGCAGTCATCACAATGGGAATACATCAGCATGAAGTCATCACTACATGACTCAATCACCATGAACACTTTGTCACTATGAACTCCTCACAACAGAACTCCATCACTATGCAGTAATCAGAATAGTACTCCATCACCATGCAGTAATCCCAACAAGACTCCATCACTATGCAGTACTTGCAATAGGATTCCATCACAACGCATAAAACACAATCTCTGTCAACATGCAGTTATCACAATAGGACTCCCTTACCATGCAGCAAACACTACAGGACTCCATCACCATGCAGTAATCACAATAGACTCCTGTACCATGCAGCAATCACTACAGGACATTCATCACCATGCAGTTATCACAACAGGACTCCCTTACTGTTCAGCTATCACTATAGGACTCCATCACCATGCAGTCATCACAAAAGGACTCCATCACCATGTAACCATTACAATATGGCTCAATCACCATGCAGTCATAAGAAAATGACTCCATAACCATGCATTCATCACAATATTCCTTTACCATGCAGTCAACAGAACTGGACGATATCAACATGCAGTCTTCAGAACAGGACTTCATCCTCATGCAGTCATCACAAGAGGATTACATCACCATGCAGTCATCACAATAGGACTCCATCACCATGCAGTCATCACAATAGGTCTTCATCACTATTCAGTATTCACAATAGGACTTAATCACCATGCAGTCATCTCAACAAGACTCCATCACCATTCAGTCATCAAAACAGGACTCTATCACACTGCAGTCAGCACAATGGGACTCCATCACCACGCAGTCCCCACAACAGGACTCCATTACCATGCAGTCATTACAACTGGACACCAGTTGTACAATAGATCTCCATCACCATTAAGCCATGACAATATGGCTTTATCATCATGCAGTTGCTACAATAGGTCTTCATTTCCATGCAATCAGCGGAAATGGACGCTATCACCATGCAGTCATCAGAGCAGGACATCATCATCATGCAGTCATCACAATATGATTCCATCCCCATGCTGACATCCCATCAGGACATGACTCAATCACCATACAGTGATCACAATAGGACTTAATCATCATGCAGTCATCACAATATGATTCCATCCCCATGCAGACATCCCAACAGGACATGACTCAATCACCATGCAGTGATCACAATAGGACTTTATCACCATGCAGTCATTGCAATAGGACTCCATCACCATGCAGTCATCCGATAGGACTCAGTAACCATGCAGTCAACACAACTGGGTGCAATCACCTTGCAATAATCACAAAAGCACTCCATTTTCTGGCAGTCAACACAACAGGACTTTGTCACCATGCAGTAATCACAACAGGACTCCCTTACCATGCAGTAATCACTAAAGGACTCAATCACCATGCAGTTATCACAATAGGACTCCCTTACCATGCAGCAATCACTACAGGACTCCTTTACCATGCAGTCATAAAAATAGGACCCCATCACCTTGCTGTCATCACAATAGGTTCCCATCAGCTTGCAGTCAGCACAATAGGGTCACATCACCATGCAGTCATAACAATAGGACTCAATCTATTATCACCTTGCTGTCATCCCAATAGGTTCCCATCGACTTGCAGTCGACACAATGGTACTACATCACCATTTGTAACATTATTTTATCACCATGCAGTCATTGCAATCTAGGACTCCTTCACCATGCAGTCATCTAATAGGACTCCATTACCTTGTAGTCAACACAAAAGGACTAAATCACCATGCAATAATCACAAAAGCACTCCATTTCCTGGCAGTCAGCACAACAGGGCTTGATACAATGCAGTCCCCACAAGAGACTCCATCACCATGCAGTAATCACAACAGGACTCCATCACCATGCAGTCATCACAATAGGACTCCATCACTATGCAGTCATCTCAAAAGGGCTTTGTCCCCATGCAGTCATCTCAATAGGACTTTGTCGCAATGCAGTCAACTATAACAGGACAACATCACCATGCAGTCATCACAATCGGAATCCATCAGCATGAAGTCATCACAACATGACTCAATCACCATGAAAACTGTGTCACTATGGACTTCTCACAACAGAACTCCATCACCATGCAGTAATCAGAATAGTACTCCATCATCATGCAGTAATTCCAACAAGACTCCATCACTATGCAGTTCTTGCAATAGGATTCCATCACATCGCATAAAACACAATCTCTGTCAACATGCAGTTATCACAATAGGACTCCCTTACCATGCAGCAATCACTACAGGACTCCATCACCATGCAGTTATCACAATAGACTCCTGTACCATGCAGCAATCACTACAGGAATCCATCACCATGCAGTTATCACAATTGGACTCCCTTACCGTTCAGCAATCATTATAGGACACCATCACCATGCAGTCATCACAAAGGACTCCATCACCATGTAGTCATTACAATATGGCTCAATCACCATGCATTGATCACAATAGGACTCCATCACCATGCATTCATCACAATAGGTCACCATTACCATGCAGTCATAAGAAAAGGACTCCATAACCATGCATTCATCACAATATTCCTTTACCATGCAGTTAACAGAACTGGACGATATCACCATGCAGTCTTCAGAACAGGACTTCATCCTCATGCAGTCATCACAAGAGGATTACATCACCATGCAGTCATCACAATAGGACTCCATCACCATGCAGTCTTCACAATAGGTCTCCATCACTATTCAGTATTCACAATAGGACTTAATCACTATGCAGTCATCTCAACAAGACTCCATCACCATTCAGTCATCAAAACAGGACTCTATCACCCTGTAGTCAGCACAATAGATCTCCATCACCATACAGCCATGACATTATGGCTTTATCATCATGCCGTTGCTACAATAGGTCTTCATTTCCATGCAATCAGCGGAAATGGACGCTATCACCATGCAGTCATCAGAGCAGGACATCATCATCATGCAGTCATCACAATATGATTCCATCCCCATGCAGACATCCCAACAGGACATGACTCAATCACCATGCAGTGATCACAATAGGACTTTATCACCATGCAGTCATTGCAATAGGACTCCATCACCATGCAGTCATCCGATAGGACTCAGTTACCATGCAGTCAACACAACTGGGCGCAATCACCTTGCAATAATCACAAAAGCACTTCATTTTCTGGCAGTCAACACAACAGGACTTTGTCACCATGCAGTAATCACAACAGGACTCCCTTACCATGCAGTAATCACAACAGGACTCCCTTACCATGCAGCAATCACTACAGGACTCAATCACCATGCAGTTATCACAATAGGACTCCCTTACCATGCAGCAATCACTACAGGACTCCATCACCATGCAGTCATCTGATAGGACTCAGTAACCATGCAGTCAACACAACTGGGTGATATCACCTTGCAATAATCACAAAAGCACTCCATTTCCTGGCAGTCAACACAACAGGACTCAATCACCATGCAGTTATCACAATAGGACTCCCTTATCATGCAGCAATCACTACAGGACTCCATTACCATGCAGTCATAAAAATAGGACCCCATCACCTTGCTGTCATCACAATAGGTTCACATCAACTTGCAGTCAGCACAACACGGTCACATCACCATGCAGTCATAACAATAGGACGCAATCTATTATCAACTTGCTGTCATCCCAATAGGTTCCCATCGACTTGCAGTCAACACAATCGTACTACATCACCATTTCGTAACATTATTTCATCACCATGCAGTCATTGCAATCTAGAACTTCTTCACCATGCAGTCATCTAATAGGACTCCATTACCTTGTAGTCAACACAAAAGGACATAATCACTATGCAATAATCACAAAACCACTCCATTACCAGACAGTCAACACAACAGGGCTTGATACCAGTAGGGCTGTAACGATACATTCAAATATTCGAATTACTCGAATACGGCTGTGGACGAATCGTATTCGTTATTCGCCACCTCCCGAACCGAATATTTGACGAATACAAGCAACGTGGTTTCGAGTTTGAAAGTTTAATCATGTTATCTTACCTTACAAATAAAGGATCATACAATAAACCCCTATATTTAAATGTTCTTCTCCTTATTCCGGCATTTTTCATCATGTAAACCCCACCCACTTTGTTACACAGTGAGATTATCAACAGAAATGGCGGCCACCGGTTGAATATTTATGACATTGAATTGAAAAATCTTTCGCTGGTTGTTTAATGTTTATTTCGGTAAATACGAGTGGTTTGATGCTCAAACATACACACAACGGATTAGCAGATGGAATTTCTTTTTTGTTTATCTTTACGACAATGATTTTGCAAATATCATCTACATCACCCATCTGGCATTGCTCATTAAAAATGTGAATGGGTACTGTAACTAATGTGTCAACTGTTGACTCTAAATTGTTCTACTCAAGGATTTTATTGGTACTAGTCATGTTTTCTCAAAAGTTTGAAAACTGTGTTCAAAGTTTAATCAGTTCTAGTCTAGTGTTTTGTTATTTCAAAGTGTTATATTTCATATTTTCAGTATGCAATGATACTCAATTAATCAAATGGACAGATACTCATAGTTTCATACTATATAATGTCATGTCAAGTTGTCAGTATTACTTTTGTTCATTGAAATGCACATTCGTGAATAAATATTAGTATTCGCCATCCTGTATTCGTGATACGTATCGTATTCGTTACCTAGTGTATTTGTTACAGCCTTAGATACCATGCAGTCCCCACAATAGGACTCCATCGCTATGCAGTCATCTCAAAAGGACTTTGTCCCCATGCAGTCATCTCAATAGGACTTTGTCGCAATGCAGTAAATTATAACAGGACAACATCACCATGCAGTCATCACAATGGGAATCCATCAGCATGAAGTCATCACAACATGACTCAATCACCATGAAAAGTTTGTCACTATGAACTCCTCACAACAGAACTCCATCACCATGCAGTAATCAGAATAGTACTCTATCATCATGCAGTAATCCCAACAAGACTCCATCACTATGCAGTCCTTGCAATAGAATTTCAGCACAACGCATAAAACACAATCTCTGTCAACATGCAGTTATCACAATAAGACTCCCTTACCAAGCAGCAATCACTACAGGACTCCATCACCATGCAGTTATCACAATAGACTCCTGTACCATGCAGCAATCACTACAGGACTCCATCACCATGCAGTTATCACAATTGGACTCCCTTACCGTTCAGCAATCATTATAGGACACCATCACCATGCAGTCATCACAAAGGACTCCATCACCATGTAGTCATTACAATATGGCTCAATCATCATGCAGTGATCACAATAGGACTCCATCACCTTGCATTCATCACAATAGGCCACCATTACCATGCAGTCATAATAAAAGGACTCCATAACCATGCATTCCTCACTGTATTCCTTTACCATGCATTTAACAGAACTAGACGATATCACCATGCAGTCTTCAGAACAGGACTTCATCCTCATGCAGTCATCACAAGAGGATTACATCACCATGCAGTCATCACAATAGGACTCCATCACCATGCAGTCATCACAATAGGGCTCCATCACCATTCAGTATTTACAATAGGATTTAATCATCATGCAGTCATCTGAACAAGACTCCATCACCATTCAGTCATCAAATCAGGACTCTATCACCCTGCAGTCAGCACTATTTTCCATCACCATACAGCCATGACAATACGGCTTTATCATCATGCAGTTGCTACATTAGGTCTTCATTTCCATGCAATCAGCGGAACTGGGCGCTATCACCATGCAGTCATCAGAGCAGGACATCATCATCATGCAGTCATCACAATATGATTCCATCCCCATGCAGACATCCCAACAGGACTGCATCACCATGCAGTCATCAAAATAGGACTCCATCACTATGCAGCCATCGCAATAGGACTACATCGCCATGGAGTCATCATAATAGGACTCAATTACCATGTCGTCATCACAATAAGACTCCATCACCATGCAGTCATCAGATCAGAACTCCATCACCATGCAGTGAACACTGGACTCCATTACCATGCTGGAAGCACTTTAGAACTCCATCACCATACAACCATGACAATAGGACTTCATCTTTATGACGTTATCACAATAGGTTTCCATTGAAATGTAGTCAACAGAACTGGAATCCATTATCATGCAGTCATCACAACAGGACTCCCATCACCATGCAGTCATCATAAAAGGACCCCATCACCATGCAGTCATCACAACTGTACTCAATTACCACACATTCCTCATAACAGAACTCCATCACCATGCAGTCATAACAACTTGACTCCATCACTGTGCAGTCATTTCAAATGGACTCCATCACACGATGCCGTCATCACAACAGGACTCCATCACCATACATTCTTATAATAGAACTCCATCACCATGCAGTCATCACAACAAGACTTCCTCACCATGCAGTCATTAAAACATCACTTTATCATCAAAGAGTACATGTAAACACAATATAGAACTCCATCATCATGCAGTTATCACAAAAGGATTCTTATCTTCACGCAGTCATCACAACAAGACTTTATTACTATGCAGTCATTACAACAGGACTCCATCATCATGCAGTCATCAAAATAGGACTTCATCACCATGAAGTCATCCGAATAGGACTCAATCACTATGAAGTCATTACAATAGGACTCCCATCATCATTCAATCATCCTAACAGAATTTCATCACCATGCAGTCATCACAACAGGACTCCATCAACATGCATTCATCACACAAGGACTCCATCAAAATGCAGTAATTACAATAGGACTCCATCACCATTCAGTTTTCACAACTACACTCCATCACCACGCAGTTATCACAACAAGACTCCATTACCATGCAGTCATTACAAAAGGACTCCATCATCATGCAGTCATCAAAATAGGACTTCATCACCATGCAGTCATCACAATAGGACTCCATCAAAATGCAGTCATCACAATAGGTCTCCATCACCATGCATTCAGCACAATAGACCTCCATCACCATACTGCCATGATAATAGGACTTCATCATAATGCAGTTATCACAATAGGTCTCCATTACAATGCAGCCAACAGAACAGGACTTCATGCTATTACCAGGCAGTCATCAGAACAGGACTTCATTTTCATGCAGTCATCACAATAGGACTCCATCACCATGCAGTCATCGCAACAGGACTCCACCAAAGTGCAGTCATAACAATAGTAATCCATCACTATGCAGTAATTAAAATAGGACTTCATCACCATTCAGTGATCACAACAGGACTCCATCACCATGCAATCATCATTAAAAAGGACTCCCATCACAACAGGACTCTATTACCATGCAGTCATCACAATAAGAGTATATCACCAGTCATCAGAAGAGGACTCAATCTTCATGCAGTCATAACAACATGACTCCATCAGCATGCAGTCATCAAAATAGGACTCCATCACAATGCATTCATCACAATAGGACCCATTTCTATGCAGTCATCACAACAGGACTTCATCACCATGCAGTCATCATAATAGGACTCCATCACCATGCAGTTATGAAAACAAGACTCCATCACCATGCAGTCATCACAACATGACTTCATCACTATGCAGTCATCACAACAGGACTCCATCAACATTTTTTTGATGACAACAGGACTTCATCACCATGCAGTCAGCACAACTGGACTTCCTCACCATATATTCATTTCAACAGGACTCCATCACCATGCAGGCATCACAATAGGTCCCCATGACTATCAAGAAATCACGAAAGAACTCCATCACCCTTCAGTCATCACAATATAACTCCATCAGCCATGACACTAGATCTTGATCATGCTGTTATTACAATAGGTCTTCATTACCATGCAATCAACAGAACTGGACACTATCACCATGCAGTCATCACAATAGGACTCCATTGCCATGCACTAATCACAATAGGACTCCATTACCATGCAGTCAACAGAACTTGATGATATCACCATGCAGTCATCAGAGCAAGACTTCATATGCATTCAGTCCTCATTATAGGACTACATCACCATGAAGTCATCACAACAGGACTCCATCACATTGCAGTCATCACAACCGGACACCATCACCATTTGTTCATTACAATATTACTCACTCACCATGCAGTCATCACAACAGGACTCCATCACATTGCATTCATCACAATAGGACCCCATCACTATGCAGCGATCAAAATAGAACTTCATCATTATTTGGTCATTACAACAGGACTCCATCACCATGCAGTCATCTAAACTGGACTCCATCACCATGCTGTCATGACAACACGACTCCATCACCATGTAGTCATCAAAATAAGACTAAATCACAATGCATTCATCACAATAGGACTCCATTATCATGCAGTCATCACAACAGGACTTCATCACCATGCAGTCATCACAACAGGTTTTAATTACCATGCAGTAATCACAACAAGACTCCATCACCATGCAGTGGTCAAAAAACGTCTCCATCACCATGCAGTCATCACAACAGAATGCCATCACCATGCATCAATAACAACTGGACTCCAATCACCATGCAGTCATCTTCACAGGTCTTCATTATCATTCAATGCTCACAACAAGACTCCATCACCAGGCAGTCTTCACAAAAAGACTCCATCACTATGCAGTCATTATTACAGGACCCCATCGCCATGCAGTCATCACAATAAGACTTCATTGCCCTTCTGTAAGCACAAAAGAACTCCTTCACCATGTTGTCATCTCAACTGGACACTTTGACCATTAAGTCACCACAACAGAACTCTATTACCATACTGTCATCACAACAGGAATTCATCACCATGCATTCATCACTGCAGAACTTCATCACCATGTATTTGTCACAAAAGAACTCCATAGCTATGCAGTAATAACAAAAGGACTCCATCACCATTCAGTCATCACAATTGGATTTCCATTCCATGCAGCAATCACTTCAGGACTCCATTACCATGCTGTAATCACAAAAGGACTTCATCACCATGAAGTCATCTGGACATGGCTTCGTCCCCATGCAATTATCACAATGGGCTCCATCACCAATCAGTCATCAAAACAGGACTCTATCAACATGCAGTAATCATACTATGTCTTCATCACCATGCAGTCATATCAACAGGACTACATAACCATACAATCATCACAACAGGACAACATTACCATTCTGTCATCACAACAAGGACTCCAACAACATACAGTTATCACAACAGAACTCCATGACCATGCAGCCATCACAACAGAAGTCCATAACAACTCTGTCATCAAAACTGGACTCCATCACCATGCAGTCATCTGAACAGTACTTCAGTATCATGCAATGCTCATAACAGGACTGCATCAGCATGCAGTCATCATAATGGGCCTCCATTGCCATGCAGTCATCACAACAGGACTATATCACATTGCAGTCATTACATTAGGTCTTCATCACTGTACTTTTAAGATTAAAAGAACCTCATAACCTTGCTATCTTCACAGCAGGACTTCATCACCATGCACTCCTCACAACAGGACTATGAAGATGCAATCATGACAAAAAGACTCCATCAATATAAAGTCAGTTCGAAATGGCTTCATCACCATTCAGTTACCACAATGGAACACTATCACCAATCAGTCATTAAAACAGGACTCCATCACCATGCAGTCATCAAAATATGACTCAAACACCATGCAGTCATCACAACAGAACTCCATCACCATGCAGTCATGACAAAATGACTTCATCACTATGCAGCCATCACAACAGAACTCCATCAACATGCACTCATAACAACTGGATTTCATTACCATGCTATCATCTGAACTGGACCCCATCACAATGCAGTCATCACTAATGGACTTCATCACCATGCAGTCATCACAATAGGACTCCATCATCATCAACTGGATTTCATTACCATGCTGTCATCTGAACTGGACCCCATCACAATGCAGTCATCACTAATGGAATCCATCACCATGCAGTCATTACAATAGGACTCCACCATCATGCTATCATCACATCAGGACTCCCATTCAACTTACATTGAAGTCATCATTACAGGACTCCATCACCATTAAGTTATCATTGAAGGACTTCATTACCATGCAGTTTACACAACAGGACTTTATCACCATGCAGCCATGACAATTGGAATACATCACTATGCAGTGATCACATCTGGACTTCATAATCATGTAGTCACCACAACAGGACATCATCACCATGCAGTCACCTTACCAGGACTCCATCAATATGCAGTCGTCACAAAAGGACTCCATTACCATGCAGTCATCACAACAGTTCTTCATCACCACAGTCATCACAACACAACAGGACTCCATCACTATGCAGTCATTACAAAAGGACTCAATCACCATGCACAATCACAACAGGTATTCATCACCATGTAGTTATCACAATTTTTGTCTATCACTATGTTTTCATTACAATAGAACTCTATCACCATGAAGTTATCACGACTGGACTCCATCAACATGCAGTCATCTCATCAGAACTTCATCACCATGCAGTCATCACAACAGGACTCGTTCTGATGCAGACATGACAACAGGTCTCCAACCCCATGCAGGAATGTATTGTTTTTACACTGAAATAATAATACTATTAAGCAAATAATACTTTAAAGTTTGTGTGAAGAGGTGTTGACAAGTTTAAATTTAATTAAAACTCTTAACATGAAATAACAGTATCCTGTGTGGGACTTTGAAATAAAAAAGCAAAAATGTCATATTTTCTTATTTTAAGTATGCTTATGAAATAAGTTTTTTTTAATGCTTATTAATCATGAAGAACATGCTGAAGATCACAGTTTCTATTACTGTTATATTCTTCAAATAACCAATGCTAGTCAAATTGACTCAGAGAGATGGCCAATATTTTGATTTTGGGCAATGAGGCTTTACAATTCTAAAAATGCTTGTGTATTAAAAAAACAATACAACATTTTAATGAAAGGCACATATTATTTCCCCAGTCCAGATCTTTTTCAGTTTTTCACATGTGCTGAGTAACTTCCATCCAGGCCATCCTTTAGAGCCTCCTTATGCGTCCAAGCTTGACAAGGACACCAGCTTCAATGTACCAATCATATTATTTAGACCATACTAAAATTTCGTAGTTCGACCACATTCTAACAATGAAATTAAAGTTGTGAAATGGTTAACAATGCTCTTCCCATATACAACTGGCAAAATCAAACAAATAAGGGGCCCTTATTCTCATTTTGCCAGTTGTATATGGGAAGAGCATTGTTTGAACAATGTTCATAAAGACCACTTGGCATCTGTTAAAGTCAAAATATTTCAGCATGTAGACTTGATAATTATTCTTCTCTAGATCATGACTGCAAAATTGGCTCAAATAAGTACAGGAATAAATATACCTGAAGTACCTTGGAGGAAAAGTTCACCCATTTGGCATTAGAGGGCTTGAACCAATGATAGTTGAAACACTAGCACGGTGATCTACACACTGAGCTGTATTACAAATGTATACTTTTGTTACTTTGATTGTTGTTGGTTCAGGTACTACCCTGGGTACTCTTTAGTATACTAAAATGTACTCGGGTAAGGAAAATATGCTTAAGGCAACCGGCCATACTCTATGGTACTTTTTAGTATATTTTCCAGCCGACAATGACCAATCTTGGTTGTCTCAGTTGGTCTTTGTTGTCTCAGATACTACTTAAGAGTACTCTTTAAGTATACTACAATATATCCCGGGTAGGGAATATACGCTTAAAGGCAACCAGCCATACTCTTGGGTACTTCTTAGCATATTCTCCATAACCTGGGACCAAGGTACTTTGTAGTATACTTAAGAGTTCCAAGGGTCCTTATATGTAGTATCTGAGCTGACAATCACCAAATGAGCATTAGTGATTACAGTCTTTCTCAACATTTCAGTTTCAGGAGAGCATTTCAGAAATTAGAAATGAGTAGAAACATTACCGCCACCTGTGATTGTAACAAACCTGTGATTCCTTCATTGATAGTCATCTGATCTACAGGAACAGGAAATTCCTCTCTTCAATTATTTTATTAGGTTGTACTTGTACTAAACAGGTTCGATATTAGCCAATGGGTATTTTTTAATCAGAACTGTTCACAGACTGAGATCAAACAAATATTTTTTAACAATATATTCCTGAAATTTTATTGCTGTTTCAGTATTTTGAAATTTCAATTTTTGACTTCAAGCAAAATTGATATTATTAAAAAACAGCACATGAGAATAAGTCCCTTAAAATGGTGGCATATTTCTGAGGATATTAACAGAGGAAAACACAACCATACTATCTTGTTGATTTTAATACCAGCTACTTAACTCATGTGTAAAGGCGGAACCATTAAATAAGGATAAATACAATACTTGAAAAAACATGAACAATTCAGAATAATAAAAAATAAACTTAAGCTGTCATATTTTGCAGATTCAAAGATGTTTGTTATGAAAGAAAATTCCTGTAAAAAAATATCTTAAAGGAAGTTTTTAAATAAAATCACAGATAAAATATTTTTAAGGACTATAATCTTAGAATTGCTCATTTTCCTCTAACATGCCCTTGTATTTCAAGATAGAATACTTTCCATGCCAGAGGAAAGAGGTCTGAGTTCAAATCCCAGCGGGGGCTCCAGAGGAGATGCATTTTGGGACCAATGGTTGTATTTGCTTTACTTTATCCTTAAACTCAACCAATTCAACATGAAAATGTATTGAAAATAACTCTCTTTCTACATACATGAAAAAACATTAATGCATAACATCATTTTACTTCTTTTTAGTCACTTTAACTATACACTTTCAAGCAACATTAAAATGCAAAAGAATAACATTAGTGGTGTCAATGGACTGCATACAGTACAAGGTATGATGAAAAAAAATTGGTTAGAATAAACTCAATAATTATATAGCAATTTCTCATTTATAACAGTTTAAATAAATTATTAACTGGGCGCACTGCTTCTTTTTTGCGATTTCTGACTATACCTTATTTATGTGAAATTGTGAAAAATAAATCCTTAAGTTTAAAAAGATGGTAGTTCTAAAAAGGGAACTATAAGCAAGAATCAATAATAACTGGTGACAGTCATGTTCCAGTATTTAAATACATGTAATTTACACACACTTTACAAATGTCATACTATCACTCATACAACCATTAAACCATTGATGAAATTGCCTAAATTTCATAATTTTTATATATGACCACATTTGTGAATTTAAGCTTTGAAATTGTGGAGAGGGGGGGGGGGGGGAAGAATTTCGTGTGTGTACTTATGAACTGAATAAAACATAAGAAGCAAAAACAATTTACTGGGATTACAACTGACTCCTGGATATCTTCCAACTGAAGTCATGCAGTATGTTACTTTGAACTGGAATCCCATATTGTTGAAAAGCCATTGTTTAATGTCCTGAGTATTGGTAAGCAGATCAGTGTAAAAATGCAACGACTTAACTTTTTCTGAAGAATGTTCATGCATTCACTTCTTCACATTTGAACTCTGGAACATTTTACAGTGTGGATTAAAATTGTTTACTGTTTTTGACACTTAACTAAATATAATGTGACTGGTGAACAAATGCCATTTCTCTTTACTGTGAAATGTTGTTTTGCCTCAATCTCCAGGTTATTTCCTGAAATTAGACAGTATTACATATTTATAAGAATTAAAAGCTTTAAATTTATGATGGTGACATTACGTGTTACATTATTGATAAATTTTGCAGACAAAAATAAAATATAACCTCTTTTCTTTAAGAGTTGTTTAACCCTTTACCACTTAGACATGTATTTTCAGGCATGTCAAAACTCAGAAAGTTTAATGTAATTACATTTGTTTGCACATACCATAGGCATTTTAACTTTGCATCTCAGTGAGAAAGAAATTATGGCAGATTTACAGTATATCAATTGACTATTGCCTCATTATAAACAAGGTCATACAATTTGAATTTATGTTTATCGTCTAAGGGGTGCCTAAACTTTCTTTGATCAAGTGGAATATTGTGTTTTCAAGTGTATGAAAAGCAACCTACAGTGACCTATATAACGACAACACCTGCGCTATTCCATTAAAAACTTGTATTCATGTTCGGTGAATATGTGTTATCCTGGTCTTCACCACTTTGGAAAAATTTATTTACACCATAGGCATAAATAAAGCTGACTGATTGAATAAACGTTTAATAAGAATTGTTTATACGGTATGTGATTTTGAATTGATTTTAAATAAATTAGCTTTGTACCAACCGATACGTAGGTTTAACAAAACTAGTTTATTTTGGAGTTAGTATGTACTTAAAAAGCTGAAGAAGTATTTTGTTTTGATTAAGATATAAACGCTTCTAATATTCTTCCTTCAGAATGGTGAGTTTCCTCTGATTATAAATAAATGCATAGATTTAAACATTATGAAGTGGTTGTTTTGTCTTTAATACTACCTTTTTATCTTGTTTTTATTGCCCTTTTAGAACTTTAAAAATATATACCCCAGTAATTGTAGATCTTAAATATTCAATGATGTAAAATGTATGTTTTTAAAATTTAAATCCCATATCCACATAATATTGAATTAAGACTGATGTAAAATTATTGTAGGTGATGGTTTTCTTTAAAGCAGTGTGTTGCTACTCATGTATTACAATTTTATGACTTCATGAAAGCAACAAAGCAATATGATAAGAACAATGTTTTTTGTAAGATAGATTAATCAAAAACTAAAATATTAACCACAATCATGAAATCATTTTTTACAGAAGACCATTTTTTATAGACTTGTAGTTTGTTTATTCCTGCTTTATTCTTCTTTTCGAAAAGTCATGTGGGCGCTAAACATAGAATCAAATTTGTATGGCCTGATTCATATAACATGTACAACTTTTGGTGATCAGAGACATTGATTTATGAAACGCACAAAATAAGATGCCTCTAAAATTAATAAAAAAAATAAATGCATAAAAATGCCTTTAAAAAGTATTACCGGTACATGAACATATGATAATATCCTTGACCTGTTCTGCATCGAATAAAATTCTGGTGTCCAAAAGTCACTGTGTTATTAGTTGAAGAGGCAGCTGCGCATCTTTTCTCTTGTGGCAGTACACACGGACCGCTTTCAGACTTATTCAAGAACAATAAGCAATTTATTTAGTTGATAAAGTCTTCAGTTGAACAATTAAATGGTTTGTTCAATCATTAATATCTCGACTGTACTCGAAACGAAATTTTTTAGCGGGATTACAAAATTTAAGGTTCCGTTAAGAAAATTCGTAGCGAGTAAACTCGAGTTATAGCGCGAATATTGATACGAGTTAAACACTTCTCACTTACTGATATGGCTGGAGTGAGCAGCATTAAACAATTAAAAACAATAATAAATAGTATAAAACGGCGAAAATTTCCTGTTTTGGCATGGACGTCGCCATCTTGATCGTTGCGAGTTTCGTAATGTAATATGTTTTTATCTGAATTCAAGATATAATGTACATATAACTGACTTTTGGTTTCAGTTATAAAAGCGTCATTACGTCGTTTTAGTTTATCAAAAGGAAAATCATGTTAAGTGTTAAAAGAGATAATTTTGCCGTCCAATAACATACATAGATGATATTTGTTGGATTCGGTGGAATATCGATTTTATTTGACGAGTGATCATAGAAAACACTATTTTCACGAGTGGCGCAGCCACGAGTGAAAATATATATTTTCTATGATCTCGAGTGAAATCAAATCGATATTCCATCGAATTCAACATATTTTCTTTTTATTTTATGTTTATTCACCGTTTATTTACATTGTTAATGAGTTAATCTGGATACTTTTGCTGGAGTTATGACGTCATTTCTTTGAAAAAATGACGTCATTTCACAGTAAAACAGTGACGAATATCGATATTTTTCACTGTCATTTTTCACTGTTTAAAACAGTGGAATACCAGTTTTATTTAACTGATATTTCTCTATAAACCACCGGAAAGCATAAAATAAAACAGGATCTGACACCGTTTGCGATGTAACTGGATGAAATCCACAGATAATGTGTTGGTGAGGTAATCAGAGTAGAAAAATGTCAGGAAAAATATATCATTACAAAAATAGAATGCCAACAATTAAGACTCAATCACGGTTTAAATCCAAAACCAGTATAAATTAGTATGAATCAAAGTTCAAATGTAAGGAGCCATGTTAATGGGCAATGTTAAAAAAGTGATACAAAAGAACGGGGCTAATTCCATGTGCGGAACATGTCGTTCCGGACTTTACAGGATATTCTGATACAACACATTACACACATGCATTTAGCCGCGTTTTCCAAGAGTAAGGCTCAAATTATTTTATCTGTTACTGTTTCTGAATGTGCAAATTATAGAAGTCGTCAGGTCCGTGTCCTACTAAGCCGTTTTTTTGCAGGTATGTACCTGGGCATGGTCACTGTCCTGGCTGCGGTGGGTATACTGATGACCATTATGCTTTTGATGGTCTTCAATACGGAAGGGGACGTCAATCAGTCCGTCTCCGAAAGTTGCGATCTGCGCTTTCTGAAGTTCGCCGCTTGCTTCATCTGCTCGTCCAAACGTCGCGTTATTTATACCGTTCTACGACGGAGAGGGTCGGCCTCAACGGTCCAGGTTTCACCAACACAAGGGAACCGGTCCGCCAGTCGCGGTAACCAGCCAGTCACCGATAGCTTTGATGGAGAGGCCGATATGATCTGGAAGGAGGTAGCCATTGTCCTAGACAGATTCGTGTTTGTCGTATTTCTAGCGGTGACAATCTTTATGAACGTAGGTTGCCTGGTAGGATTGATGGTGGGAGCGGACCAAAAGAAACTATGATGACGTCACCGTTATGACGTCATATGCGCTCTAGAACATTATGTAATGGTCTAGTTCTCTTATGCATGCATCTGCCAGGTTTTATGACCTTAATCCGGATGTGAAAATCCATCATCAAAGTCACAAGATAGGCGAAAATAGGGTCGAAGTCTGAAGAATAGCGCGGTAAAATATACTCCCCGATAATTTAGAGGCATTAATTATGGAAGAAAACTCGTACGTCCGGAATAAAGAGTCACGAAAAAAAATATTATTGCTATAAAAAAGGGTATCCGAAAACTTAGAGTAATTACGGTTAACAAACGTGATTAAATTATAAAAACACACAACATTGCACAGAGACAGACAACTGTAAAAATGTACATGCACGATATTTCGTATAAGGTATTCAAACAATGGATGAAAATGACTGTAAAACTTGAAAGCAGACAATTTAGCAAAAAATAAGAAGAAAACAGTCAAAGTATGATTTTGTGAATCAATGTTTCGATTTCAAAGCCGCCCGATTTGATGTTGGTATATTTTCCCATTTTTGTTATGTGTCGCACAAAAGTCATTATGAGTCCAAATGTGTTTGTATTTATGACAGATGTGCAAAAAAATGGTGAAAAGCGGTCAAGAAATGCCCAAAGTCAGTACAAAGATAGGGCTTTTCAATTTCTGTGCATGAACAGAAATAATCTTAATTTTAAACACGCGCGGGTCACATGTTAAACCACGTGACCATCGCATATATGTTTACAACGCCATTTGCATTACCCGTTTACAAAGCGAAAAGCAAAGAGACAGTACATAGCAGCGTCATGATTTTGCAGCGTGATTTTTTTTTTGGAAATATCTATGCATATTACTCGACAAATTTCAATAAACTTTCATCACGCTTGATAAAAACTCCTTTTTTTCAATCCACAAATCGGCCTTATTGAATTCGCTCTGATCTGAGAAATCGTTTTTATGCAATCAGCTTGCATTCTGTCTTTTTACGAACATTATATTCAATACATAATGATCCTCGTTTATCCATTAAGACAAAATATGTTTTATAATCACTTTGCTAGTTCTGTCCGTAGACATAGTTCTTTTGTAAATTGCTTGTGTTATTTAGTAGTTCTTCTTTGTTTTAAAATGCGCGGAGGTGGAAATCACGTGAAATTGGCGCTCACGTGACCCAAAGCGTGCACACGTCACAGGTTAAAAATAGTCTTGAGGATTCCGTTATATTGAACATGATTAGGTTTAGAATTTTTTATGCTTTTGGCATTTGTTTTGCGAAAATCTGTATGAAAGAGTTAAGCTTAAGAATGTATCTGACGACTACTGATAAATTCCGGTCAGTTGAGATAACCGAATTGTTGTGAGAAATACCACCTCGGACGGCTTTTATACGAGTTCAACCTTTAACAAACGGTCAAATCTATGTGTATGCGTTGTACAAAGTACAGCAATTTAACGATAATAAACTTAATGTGCGTCTATTTAACTACTTTTCGCACCACATGGACAAAATATTCGGTACACCATATTTGTCATTTTTAAGTTGATTACAATCACAGGAATGTATAAGCGTTTTCGGGTAAATATAGAGATTAATAGGTTGGTGACGTGGAAGGAGAATGGTTATCTGGCAAGTCGGAGGAAGTTCGGCTCACCCGATAAGATCCTCCGACGAGCCAGATAACCATTCTTCATCCACGTCACCAACCTATTATTCTATTTATCCTGTCACATTCGTTGAAATGCTTCTAAAGTATCTAGTTTTCGAGTATTTTGTGTTTAAGTATTTAATATGGGGAAAAACACGCGCGAACAAAAACATTGTTACGTCACGTCATGCAAAACGCTTGGGCTAGCTTCCATCTTGTTAAACAACACAGAAATCGAGTCAATCGTTATTAATTCAATACACAAAGACAAAATTATGCTGTTAAAATAATAATGTTTAAACAAACAGTGCTTTACATGTTTGTTTTTTTTAATTGAAAACAGGTATATTTTATTAATAGAAAATAGTACAGGCGTGCGCATGCGTGGAGAGCATCTGACGGATATTCGAGGTCACGTGGTCATCTAGCCTAATATCTTTTGGGATATTAGGTTACCTGGTTATCGGGCTGATTTAATGGCATGTGACAGGATAAAAGAAAATATTCCGGTAGAGAATTATGGATTCACCCGACAGCATTTGTAACAGTGTCGTTAATTTTAAGCTTTAGGCATCGCATCCCTTTATTTGTTTAAAGATTTAACAAATGATTAATAAATTCTTAAAATTTAATTAATAATTGGAAGTCTTTGAGAATCTTTGTTTATTATGTTGTGTGCCATTTAAAGATATAAAATTTTAAAGTTTTGTTCTGAAATTGAGATAATAATAATAAAATATAAACGCTTTTAATGATTTCTTCTTTTCGTAATTCAAAATGCATTTCTCCAAGATTAACACAATATCGGTTTGCTATATGTGGACTCTTGTAATTCTATTAAATCCGATGATATTAAATCCCTATTGCAGCGGGAATAAACGCAACTTTTCTCGTATACAAATTATAACAAATTAAGTTTTACCTAAAAGTGGTTTAAAGTTTGTGTTGTTATCGCTATTTTATTGGTACCAAAAAGTTCCGCCTCTCCTTGTGAAAATGGGGCTTAATGCATTGACGTAGAGTGCCGTTCACATTAGCCGCAGACGCTAATCAAGGACAACTCTTTATGCCGCAGACGCTAATCAAGGACAACTCTTTATGCCGCAGACGCTAATCAAGGACAACTCTTTATGCCCAAACTGGTTTTTAGCTAAGGAGATACTTCCTTTATACGAAAAATAATACAACGTAAAGTGCCGTCCCTGATTAGCATATGCGGATTGGATAGGTTTACCTAAGACGACACTTTACACACACGCATTAAAACCTGATAACGTAAGCGAGCATCATTTTGTGCCGAACCCGTATAATGGATCAGGATCATATGGAGTCCTTAACGGCGATTTTCTGGGGTTTTGTGTCGAACACGTATGTGAGTACTTTGCGAGAGGTTCACGATGATATAGAGTCCTTTACGGCAATTTTCTGGGTGTTTGTGCCGAACCCGTATGTGAGTAGTTGCGAGAGGTTCAGGCTCATATAGAGTCCTTTAAGGCAATTTTCTGTTGTTGTTAATCGTGGTACTTTAACAAGAAATAGTCTATAGTTTGTTCTTCAGATGTGCATAATTGGCATACACATACACTTATTCTGTGTGGGCTAAAGTTGTTAGTGTTTAATGTATATGACAGTTTTTGCAATGATTGCTGAGCCTCAGTGTGGGAAAATATTCTAAATGCATGCATATGTGTCTTGTTCTGAGAAAACTGGGCTTAATTCATGTGCGTAAAGTGTCGTCCCAGATTAGCTGTGCAGTCCGCACAGGCTAATCAGGGACGACACTTTCCGCTTTCATGGTATTTTTAGTTTCAAGGAAGTCCCTCCTTACCGAAAATCAAGTTTAGGCGGAAAGTGTCGTCCCTGATTAGCCTGTGCGAACTACACAGGATAATCTGGGACGCCACTTTACGCACATGAATTAAGCCCAGTTTTCTCAGAACAAGGCTCATATGAAGTGTCGTCCCAGAATAGCCCTTGCATATTAAGTCTTCATAAGAATGAAAAAAACTATTAAAACTGAAAGTGGCATTGATTAGCCTATGCGGAGTAATATGTGCCGATACTTGACGCACATACATTAAGCCCCGGCTACCTTGTGCGAGGTTCATTGCTTTTACCTCTGCCTGCCAGACTTCATGGGTATTTGGTGGAATAGCTTTCCGGAAATTATGCAAGATTCATTGTTTAGAAGGTTTGTGTGATAATTAAGATATTTAAACCAGGTTTTATTTTCAGTTGCATTAATCATAATGAAAATCAAGTCTGTCTAACCTACTACTCGCACCGCACGATAAACCAAGAAACATGGCGTATTTGTGTAAACGTGGATGTCGACGAAGGTTAAAGTTATTGACCGGACAAGCCCTATTTGTATAAAAAAGTACTTCATGCTGGACTTCAAAATGAAAGTTTAACATCAACCTTGATGTTTGCAACGCGATTCTTACGCGCGACACACCGTCTCTTATAGGCAAACGTGTTTGACAACTTTTATTTTAAATCATTTAATTAACGGGGAAGGTACGGTTCGGACGAGTATTGAGACAGGCATACAGACGAACATACTGACGGAAAAGTTGGCTTATAATACAGCAAGCCCGCGTCCATATACCTATGTAGAGGTATAACAACTTTATAAAGCATTAACGAATCATTAACACGCCAGATGAATTCTGATTTTTTTTTCTCATAATGACTTAAAGCGTTGAATCTCACACTTAGTAGTAATGCCAGTTTATCCGGTTAATGCAGAGAATGGTACACGCGCTTCTCACCGCGGTTTCAATATCCGATTCCGGCGAATATGAGTTTGACTGTTGGTAACCATACCGGAAAGATATGGTTTCCTCCGGGTAATCCGCCCCCCCCCCCCCCCCCCCCACCCACACACATACAGCACAAACCGATAGACAAATGGAATATATTTTTTTGTAAAAACTAGTTAGAATAGCCGTTATACCTGAGATAATGAACAATTGGCCGTACTTTCGTGAGACGATATAATAAAAAAGGTAGGATTGCGTGGACACACACCGCTTAAGGACCTCGTAAACATGCACGCACACACGCATGCACCCCCCCCCCCCCCCCCCACACACACACACTATAAAATAACAATGCATGTAAGTCATGGTTTTATTTGTTAAAATCGAGCATTTAAAAGATATCAAATAAAAACATTATATCAATATCAAAATAGATTTCGAAAAAAATCGCAGTATTTTAAAACTGCTTTAGTGTCCATTAAATAACACAATAAGAACATAGTTTGCTCAATATGCTTAAACGCTAATACTGTTTGTATGGAGGTACAACACGCTCAATATGCTTTAGGGACACACAAAAGGGATTCCACAACTTTTGAAGGGGCCCATACGACTGATCCCACAAATGTTCCGTGAATGTAAAAGGGCTACGTTTCCGGTAAAAGCCTCTACGTTTGAGATCTACGCATGCGCGTTGTTCTATATTCGACATTTGCTTAAACCGTTTACAAATAGAAACATACGCGATATGACTAGCTTCAAAATGATTGTTCAATGTATTTAGAAAATATACAGTATTCGGAATATATATTCCGTCGTCTTCTTCTTCTTTGATGTTTCCCTTGAAAAAATAAGGGGATAAACTTCCGGTCACTTTAAGAGTTTTGTACAGATGACCAGCAGTGATGTTCGCGTACTTTAAAAACTCTGACGTCACGAACATAGGGCCGGCCACGTCGACGTTGGTATACATGGCGCGTGATAAATGCAGGTTGGCTAGCGTCTGTTTCATGAACGGATGCTTCGGGCGGCACATCATGATGGCGTTGTTCATGAAATACGGCATCTTGTTTTTAAATGCGCTCTGTTCAAACGGCTCTGTGGGTAGTATACACGCGTATTTGACCATGGCTCTGTCTAACGACCGGAAGAAGTTAACGTCGAGATCAGCGTAAACGCCGCCGAACTCGTAGAGTACGATGTAGCGCAGGGCGTCCGCACGGTTGATATTGTCACGGTAACTGTCCCACGTCTTCAGCAGGTTAGGGTGGCGCTCTTTAATGAGCTTCTCATCAGTCCACTGGAAGTACTCCCAGGTCGGATTGTGGTCCATGAACGACCGGATGTTGCTCGCATACTTCGCCGGAACGTACTCGGTGCGGTACGTCTGGTGGAGGATGTGGGGGATACGCGGGCGCTATCCGGCAACTGTGGGGAAATCCTCCGTCACTTTCGGTTGAAAACTGAGGAAATCGTCATCGTTTATGTCGCTAGGTAAAGTGACTGGAATAAGAACGAGAAAAAACTACATTATTGGCATCAAATAAATTATGCCAATATCTGTCCGATTGACGACGTTGACGTTTTAAGATGTAGGACGCGTGTGAATGTCTACGACATTTTAAGACGAGCACTTAATTTTAACAAAATATCTAAAAAACAAAACGTCATAAAAAAGCTAACTGTTCCTCAAACAGTTCATAGAGTCAAATGTGTCGATAAATCCACATAGCCTGCACTTTGTTTTGTTGCACGATTATACCGTGTTAACGTCTGCAGTTCGATTTCAACACTCCTAAAAAGACGTATTAACTCATTGTTAATACAGATTTATAAGTGAAGATATCTGTCGAAATTTGTAACATAGAACATCCTACAATAAACTTATACTATGAAACCCTATCGCACTTAGCACGACCACATCATTACGGTGTTTGTCCTCGGAAAATTCCGATAGTTGTAAAAGAACGCGGATGTGTCTCCGCCTCAATCGTGATACATCGGCTATCTCCGACCGTTAACCATCGTGTCATGGTCATGCTTTTTGTTGTTGTTTTTTTTGCATGAACTCGGCAATATAACCGCGGCCATAATGTTTTAACTTCGTGTAAACTTCGATCTCTTCGCGTTAACGCGGCGATCAACGGCGACGCCATAGCGTCTACACTACGTGTAAGGCGTGTCTTACACAACACTCATGCGACCTTGTGATTTGCACTACAACTGTACAGCGACCGAAACGCGACAGAAACATGATTCGATCATTGGGAATACGATACTGAAAACGCAATATGAAAACCCCAGGGTTAAGAGGTTTCTTTGAACCAATTCTATGCTTTCCCGTGATAACTCTAGTAGGTTTTTATTACTGAAGACTGCTTCTGCAGAACAATAGTCTCTGAGAAAAAAACAGACAGTTAATTCATAGAAACCCTGAAATACTCTTGCGCCTCTATATTGCGTTCCCAGTTTCTTATTCCAAAGGATCTGAGAGACGTAGGTCCCTCTGACATTCTTCTCATTGTTGATGTGTTTGTGGCGGCTTCAGGGCGATCCTATTGGCGTTCTAGAGAACGAAAAAACCCGGCATCTACTTTGACCATGTTCAAAATTTTCGACATTCGGTTGCAACCTTTAACTTTCTTGGCGTTCTGACGCCATCTGAATGCGTGTTTTAACGACGACCCCGTGGCTAAATATGGCACTAGGCAATATGACGTGATAACGACAGACTCGGAATTTACTTTTACCGTGTTTAAAAATGTCGACATTCGCTTGCAACCTTTAACTTTCTTGGCGTTGTGACGCCATCTGCATGCGTGTTCTAACGACGACCCCGCAATCCTGAGTCGCCGTTAGATCGTAGTAAGAACACCAGTTAAGATAAATAAATATAAGTTATAAATTGACATTAAACGTACAATGGAAAATGTATCCAGACAGCATATGTCCGACGAACACCAGTCCGACAAGAATCCCCAACCAGCGCAGTATCAAGCCCCGACGACGGCGAATCTGGAACACAAAATCACGTATTAGTCACGCACTGGGAAAACGGGGTTAAATGAATATGCAGTAAGTGCCATCCCAGATTAGTTTTTGCAGTCCGCACATGCTAAGCAGGGATGAACAATTTCGCCTGTATGGTATTGTGTGTTTAAAGAATGTCTCTTCTTAGCAAATATCCGTTTGAGGCGGAAAGAGTAACAGGCTGCACTTGCTTCTCTGGGGTAACACTTTAGGCTTTTGCTTTAAACCCCGTTTTCCCAGAGCGAGGTTAACATGAAGATACCATTCATATTTCAACAAAACAATCACATTTAATCATAAGTATCCGTATTTGAGCATATCAATCACATTTGAATATAAGTATTCATATTGGAACAAATCAATCACATTTGAACATAAGTAGGGATGGGAACGAATACTGGAAACGATATTCGAATATCCGTTTATTATTTGAATATATTCGAATATTCGACTTTTAAACCTTATATTTAAATGTCCGAATTTATGACCGTCCGGAGCAAATTACTATTCCTGATTGCCACAAATGCCACTATAAATCGTATCTTATGTGCGGTTTCGAAAAACATGATAGAATAATATATTTGTTTAAGATCATTGATATTTATGCTCTTTTTTAAATAAATACTGAATAGTTTCATAAGATGTAAGATATTTCAGGAAAACACATTACCGTAATTCTAATTTATTTCAATACTTATAATTGATCTAGATTACTTTCCATCGATAATATTTTGGTTTCGCTATTTTTTCTGGAATAAAGAACCATTTAAGAACGATTTAATTGGTTTAGATTTGAGAAACTAAATTCTGATTAGACAATCATTGATTTGATATACATGTATGGATAACGGAATAAAAGCATACATGCCTGATCTCGACGGGACAGTCCCGCCAGTTTGGTGAATGTTACGGCGTCCCGATATGAGACAATTTGTCCGGATATTCGTTAATACGTGCTATAAATTCACAATAAGATTCGCCATTCAAGCTCTGTCTGGATAAAAGTTCCCATCGCTTATCCCTTAATTGCCCCCTATTGACCACCAACTTTTACTTCTCGAGTGCAACATTACCGGTATGTTAGGAGTAGACAGCTATGCCAAGCGGTTCGACACATAATCCCAAGAAACTAGGTTTCACATGAGAACCTAGATTCTCAGAATGAGAATCTTCAAGAACCCAAGTTTTCATGAGAACCTAGGTTCTAATTTGAAAACCTAGGTTCTCATAAGGACCTAGTTTCTCAGAATGAGAACCTAGGTTCTCATGATGAACCTAGTTTCTTGCGGTTCGACGCATAATCCAAAGAAACTAGGTTTCTCATGAGAAACTAGGTTTCTCATGAGAACCTTGGTTTTCAAATGAGAACTAGGTTCTCATGAAAACCTAGGTCCTCATTTGAAAACTTGGGTTCTTGAAGCCATGTGCAATCTTCAAGCGAGAACCTAGGTTCTCATGAGAAACATAGTTTCTTGGGATTATGCATCGAACGGCAAGAAACAAGGTTTCTAATGTTAACCTAGGTTTTCAAATGAGAACCTAGGTTCTCATGAAAACCTAGGTTCTCATTTGAAAACTTGGGTTCTTGAAGCCATGTGCAATCTTCAAGCGAGAACCAGGATTTTCAAAACAGAACCTAGGTTCTCATGAAAACCTAGGTTTTTATTTGAAAATTTGGGTTCTTGAAGCCATGTGCAATCTTCAAGCGAGAACCTAGGTTCTCATTCTGAAAACCTAGGTTCTAATGAGAAACCTTTTTTCTTGGGATTATGCGTCGAACAGCAAGAAACTAGGTTTCTCATGAGAACCTAGGTTCTCAAAATGAGAACCTAGGTTCTCGCTTGAAGATTGCAAATGGCTTCAAGAACCCAAGTTTTCAAATGATAACCTAGGTTTTCATGAGAACCTAAGTTCTCATTTGAAAACCTAGGTTCTCATGAGAACCTAGGTTCTCATTCTGAGAACCTAGGTTCTAATAAGAAACCTTGTTTCTTGGGATTATGCGTCGAACCGCAAGAAGCTAGGTTTCTCATGAGAACCTATGTTCTTAAAATGAGAACCTAGGTCCTCGCTTGAAGATTGCACATGGCTTCAAGAACCCAAGTTTTCAAATGAGAACCTAGGTTTTCACGAGAACCTAAGTTCTCATTTGAATACCTAGGTTCTCATGAGAACCTAGGTTCTCATTCTGTGAACCTATATTCTCATGAGAAACCTAGTTTCTTGGGATTATGCGTCAAACCGCAAGGCACAAGGTTCCTCATGAGAACATAGGTTCTCATTTGAAAAATTGGGTTCTTATAGCCATGTGCAATCTTCAAGCGAGAACCTAGGTTCTCATGAGATCCTTGGTTTTCAAATGAGAACCTAGGTTCTCATGAAAACCTAGGTTTTTATTTGAAAACTTGGGTCTTTGAAGCCATGTGCAATCTTCAAGCGAGAACCTAGGTTCTCATTCTAATATCAATATACGTTATTGTTTTACATAAATTTACTTTCATTTTCGACTGATTTTCAGATAATAGTTTGAACATATTGCATTACTATGAATTGGTAGTAAATCGACGACTGGTCCCTCTCCTTATGCCATCCCGTGTTCCAATTATCATCTCGTTTATTTATGGAAGCTGTAATCAAAGCAATGACTTATAATCGAAACCAAAACTGCGACTTTGTACATGTACTTATAAATTTTTTGGAAGTATCATTGCATAGAAATTGAATAATCGAATATGAATTTTGGATTCGAATATTCGGCCGATTTTCGAATATTTGAATATTCGGATATTCGTTCCCATCCCTAAACATAAGTATTCAGATTTGAGCGTACCAATCACATTTGAACATAGGTATTAATATTTGAGCATACCAATCACATTTAAACATACTTAAGCAATGACATTCAACAAAGCAATCGTATTAGAAATTATCACCACATTAGCGTGTACATTTTAACATACACATCACATCTGAACACATTAATCACATATCACAATAAATAACAATAATAGTAGCTCTATGATGATTCGAATTATCAACGCCTCGATATTGCCATACAAATTTGCTCCCATGTGTTCACGAGCGTCAAACTTTGGTTTTGAATACCGAGATTGGGTTTCCAACAAAGTGCGAATCAACGGTGCTCTCTGATTATACAATAGCGAGCAACTGCAGTGCCTTCAACGGTTTGTATTTAATTAATCGTGATGGAATTAATTTCTATACAGTGTACATATTTACAGTTTACCAAATAAACTTACACTGGGGATAGTTTTAGCCAATAACAGGAAATAAAAGCATTTTCATAGAGCTTATTACTTATGTTATGATCGTCATAACTATGACTTGAATCGGTCAGGTGTGATAGAATACCATTTTATTAGTTTCCACAGTAGAATAGCTGTATGCGAAAGCGACGTGGAATTCACTGGAAAACGCGTTGATTCATAAAAGTAAAGGTATCACGGTAATTTGACTCGAATCCGTCACTTGATTTATGATACCCTATGTAAAAACTATCTTTGACACATAATTATAGATCTTTATGTTATAACTCGCAAGTGTGTAAGGTGCCCTATAGTACCTTTTATCTACATTTGTAATTTAATGCGAGAGCGACGTGGAATTGAACTCAATAAATCGCTCAAGAATGCATATGGTATATCATTGCTTTGAATCTGCCAATTTTGTAATAATATTCAATTGTATTTGTTTCTAGAAAATCGAACTTAAAGCGAGTTACGCGGAATCCATAGCAACCGTGTGTCAATTCGTACATATCACGCTACAATACAGACATGAATTTGTCACTTACGTAAATGATGTAAATTCATCGTCAATTTAGTTTACATAGAAATGCTTTGTATAATACCCAATTTTTTCTGTTAACATACTCATGCAATGTATATTCCCGGTTAGAATCTGTACAATTTAGCAACTGCTAAGCGTAAAATACGCGCATAACTCTTGAAAATACTCAATTGAAACTTCTTATAATATATCATAATCTTTGATACTAATAATATTTACCTTTTCCTTGTTTAGCCATTTATAAATGCATTTAATCATCATATTTGTATCCGAATTATTCGGTCTGGTTGATTAAATCACTTCCAACACTTAGAAGGGGGAGCCCAGTAATGGAGATAATATTAAATTTTTGCTAATGACTTCACAAATCAATTCTTGATCCCTTTAACGAAAATTCATAACGAACAAACTACTGTTAGCCTGCAGCCGATACCGATACGATTAATTGATGGGTTCAACCGCAAGAAGTTACGGAATCCGGATAGTGCCATCTTTAATCTCTCACTTTTTTCAGCAAGGGCGACCATATACACACGAAGCGATACTTGATCTCTTTCATCAGTCGCGGCGACGCACGAAATTTTTCTTGACAGTCGCGGCGATATTTGATCTTTTTCTTGACAGTCGAGGCGACGCACGATATATTTAACACGATATATCGCCCTTGTGTAGGTAGCCAAAAGGCGATATATCGTGTTAAATATATCGTGCGTCGCTGCGACTGGCAAGAAAAATATCAAGCATCGCCGCGACTGTAAAGACACATATCGTGCGTCGCCGCGACTGTCAAGAAAAAGATCAAGTATCGCTTCGTGTGTCTAGCGTCTCGTTCAAAGGGCGACACTAGACACACGAAGCGATACTTAATATTTTTATTGACAGTCGCGGCGACGCACGATATTTTGTTTTTCAAATATCGCCCATATTATCCGAATCTCGTGTATCGCGGTCTAATTTTAGACCGCGACACTAGACACACGAGGCGATACTCGATATTTTTCTTGACAGTCGCGATTTGAACTTGTCAAATATCGCTGTAATAATATCGCTTGTCCACTGTCAGGTTTTCAAAAAAATCAGGGAAGACAAAAAGGGGATATTTTCACGTCATCAAGCATGTGCATGTATATATATCTTTTGATATAATATTATTTTATAATAATGTTTATTTCTGATCAGCAATTAAAATAAATATGATTGATATAGCAAGCTATTCGCTTCTTATACTTCAATCTGGCCATAAATAAATATGTAATATTACATAAATATTTTATATCAACATATATTTGATGATAGGAAAATCGTTTGGAATAACGATTTTGAATATAAGACTTAGTTCCCTAGGTTAAGTTATTAATTGTTCGATTCTACGGTTCAACGTGCATTACGTGCTTTTGTTTAAATCATATTTGACATGTACAAAAGTAACAGTGCGAACTTTATCTGAATATAATTATACAAGATAATTATTGAAGCAAAGCATCAAAGGGCGTCGGGAATTTCAGTGTAAAAGCCACTCAATGAAGTTACATGGAACGATTTTTTCTACTGTAAATATTAATATATTGGCCGATTATTTTAAACAAAGTAGAAAAAAATACTGGTATAACCATGATCTATGATTGTGTGTTATAACCCCCAAATAACCATTATCTATGATGTTGTGTTATAACCCCCAAATAACCATTATCAATGATTTTGTGTTGTAACCCCGAAATATTTCATAGTTCATTTTATTTACATTTGGTTTCCTTTTTTACTGGCATCCGGGTGCAGTTTTCATTAATGGAACAGAGCTGTGTAGGTTTTTAAAAAATCTGCTTCATCTTGTTTACAAGCGTAATTTCATATTTTTCTCAACTTCAATGGGAGATGATTCTGAACTTATTCTTACGTTACTCATTTACGATAGGGGTTAAGTACTCATTGATATGAAAACACTGTAAAAGTTTTAATGTGTTTACGAACCCCCCCCCCCCCCCCCCCCCCCACACACACACACACGCACCCTCTCACACATATATTTCATGGACATAAGAAAAACGAAAAATGGTTACAATAAACAGCATATTTATTTAAACTTTAATGTCTACATCAAAACAAAAAGTTAACATAGAACACAAATAAAATAATTTGATTCTACTGGAGCTCGAACCTTGGGCCTCTCACATGTGAAGCGAGCGTGTAACCACTACACTACGGAACCGCTTGAAAAATCACCTTCTAACTAAGATATTAATAAGCTATTAATAGTCGGTTTAAATGTAAATCCGGAAGTTAAAACGCTGGATAGTGAGCGGGGTTAAAGGTCCATACCAAAGGGTCCATACCACTGGCAAGATACGGGTCAGGCCTGCGTCCTTCTATATGTGGTTCTTAAAAAAAACCTGTTGGAGGACTTGATAGTAATCAGACTGGGGTGATGTGATGGTGCTCCTCATTGATAAGCGGCTGATTCCTTTATCAAGACTCATTATTACAATTAATAATACGTGTCGCGCTTCGCGCTCTATAGCGCCCTTTTTAGTAACTAGGTGGTTGCTAGGATAGTGTAACAAAGAAGTTTTGTTTTTATACAAAACCAGAAAGTTTCACCGGTTCGCGTATTTGCCCAGTCCCTGTGATCTTTTTTCTTATTGCCAAGTCCCTGTGATCAGTTATTAATTAAAAGAATTAGCTTTGCATTATTGGCAATAAATGTTGTCGTAAATGTAATTGGCACAAATGCAGTACTTATTTACACTAATTTACACAAACAATTACCACTATGCAAGATATTCTGACAACAAAAGTATATACATTGATCCGTAAAATAACATCTCCTCCCATAAGCGAAAAAAAAAACGTATTACATACTAGTCGCCGCACTTAAGTGCGACACCAATTAGTTTTGTGGCCACGCATAAGTATCGCCTTGATGATGCGATTCTAATGAGCACCAACGGTTTTTATCAAGAACAAATGTGTATTTGCCTCTTAAAGACCCCTTTGTTCCCGTTATTTAGAGCCCTGCTATAAGTAAAATTAAGCACAATCGTGTTGATCCACATGATCCGTTGTATTTTACTCCCTCTAAATCTCAAGTTACTTCTGAAAAACAAGTTCATTATGTAGACAATTATTTCCGATTGTCACGTACTTAAACTATATTTCTTCGGAAATTTCAATCTTATTTAAAAATTGCAAGTATAATAATTTTATAGAATACAAAGACATTGCATCAAACATCTGGAAAAGCATAGACAAATAAATGGCGTTTCAGGTAAGTGGGAATAGTATTATGCGAATATATATCGTCTGCATATTGTACACTATAATCGCTTTAAAAAATACACAGTATATATTTCAAACAAGATATAACGCTAAATAAAGTCGTATTTATGTTCTCTTTTTTTGTCTATGCGAGTTCACATATAAGTTTTGAAGTCTGTCTTTACGAATAAATCAGTAATGTTTATCAATATAATGATGCTAATTGTCATTAATTCAGCTCTAATTCTCTAACAAGATGTTAGTATGTGTCGTAAATTTGACGATTTCTTATGATGGCCCGTGTCCAGTACCTATGTCTGAGTTTCCGTCTACTAACATGCAGTACTGCCGCAGCAGTCATCATAAAAAATGTGTGCTTTTCTGATAACGACATCTAAGTTCAAGTACCACCACGTTTGGAATGAGCTTTTTACACGAAAAGGCTTAAATAATAAGCGGATGCATGGAATAGATAGTCTGTGACAGCAGGGTTCGCCCAAACCGTCGGTCCGCCGGTCCTGACCGGCAAATTTTTCTAAGGACCGACACGTCATTTAAGATAATCGGTCCGACTGACCGACACAATCGGATGAAAATGGTTTCAAAAAGATCACTCAAAGTGTATAATATGCTATTGGATTAATAGAAGGTAAATACATTTTGTTCAACTTCTGTCAAAATCCTTTTTTTCTTACCTTCATTTTGGTGTTTTGATGTTTAAAGTTGGATTAGAATTGACTATCACATGCGAGTTCAAAATCAACGGTCTTTGTTAAAAAAAAGCAACCGAGTGCGTCCGCCATTTTATTTGTTCCATTTAATTTCTCCACAACAAAAACCACATGAAAACTTGTTTCAACAGGCATTTGCGAGCATTTCTGTTAAATAGTTTCATTATTATATTGTTCTGGGAAGGATATATTTTAATTTACACACCAACAATTTCTGAAATCAAAATTAGATTTTTCACCCGATGTACTATATTTCGGATAATTTAAAATTCGGACATAGGGTTATTTATGTTTAGATTTGTTGTTGATAGTTTGTAGCAATATGTTTTGTGTTATTTCAGACAACAATAATGGATGGTGATAATTATCATGGGCCTTTCTATCAAGAAATAGGTGTGAAAGACATTCATTTAATTGAACCTGGAAATCAACCACCTCAGCTAAGAGAAAATATTTTAACAATAGGTGTTGTTTAAGAACTTGTGAAATCGGCTAATAAACAGAAATTGAAGTCATCCAAAGTAGTGTGAATGGGTGTGTGCAATTAAGTCAAACTTGATTGGATGTCACCCTAACTTTACAAGAACGGATTTGTAGAGCTGTGCAGGCTGAAAAAACAGTTTGACAAAAAGAAGTTTAAAAAAAATACCTTTGGTTTATATGTGGTTTATTATTAATATAATTAAGTTTTATAATATCGACTTTGGACATGTTTATATTGTATTTTAATGTGATCACAACCAATAAACATCAAAAAGTTACTCTCTTTTGTTGTGTTTTGCTGTTATAGTTTAGTCGGACAGTTGGACTGAAAGAAACTGATTCGGACTGACAAAAAGGTCAAGTCTGTCAGTCCGAATGACTGACAGATTTTTCAAGTTTTGGCGAACCCTGTAGACTGCGTCAGTTTACGGAACGCGGACACGGAACGCGGAGCGCGGACACGGATGCAAGGAAACCCGGCCTAAGGCATATCGAAACGCACTCGAGTCCGTTTCCTGCGAGAAAAAACGGAAGCAGTGACGACCCGTGACCTCCCGGTGGCTAAACGGACACCATATCCACTACGCCACTGTACCCTACAAATATAATCTTATTATATAACCATTATTTAGCGGTTAAATTATTGTCACGATATGGGCATCTTTAAAATGCCCTTTACTAGTTTCGATATTTCGGGAACATGCTGTTAATAAACGATTTTGTTAAAAGTCTAACATACTTGTCGGAATACCCTTGATATTCCAACCGTTTTCCTACCATGTGTTCACGTGGTGTTTTGAATCATCCCTGTTTATTTTCACAATTGTGTAAGTGTTAAGCATTTCTTATATTTTCATAAAAGAGAATAATTATTGGCGTCGCACTGACGTGCGGCGACTTGTATGTAATACGTTTTGTTTCGCTTACGGGAGGAGAAGTTATTTTACGGATCAATGTTTATATTTTTGTTGTAAGACTATCTTGCATAGTGGTGATTTTTGTGTAAATTAGTGTAAATAAGTACTGCATGTGTGCCTATTACATTTACTACAACATGTATTGCTAATAATGCAAAGCTTATTCTTTTAATTAATAACTGATCACAGGGACTGAGCAATAATAAAAGATCACAGGGACTGGGCAAATACGCGAACCGGTGAAATTCCTAGTTTTGTATAAAAACAAAACTTCTTTGTTGCACTATCCTAGCAACCACCTAGTTACTTATAAAGGCGCTATAGAGCGCGAAGCGCGACACGTATTATTAATTGTAATAATGAGTCTTGATAAAGGAAGATGCCGCTTATCAATGAGGAGCACGATCACAGCACCCCAGTCTCATTACTATCAAGTCCTCCTACAGGGTTTTTATAAGAACCATACATAGAAGGCAACAGGTCTGACCCATATCTTGCCCATTGGAGTTGAGAAAAATATGAAATTACGCTTACAAGATTAAGCAGATTTTTTAAAACCTACACAGTTCTGTTCCATTGATGAAAACTGCACACGGATGCCAGTAAAAAAAGGAAACCAATGTAAATTAAATGAACTATGAAATATTTGGGGGTTACAACACAAACTCATAGATAATGGTTATTTTGGGAGTTATAACACAACATCAAAAATAATGGTTATTTGGGGTTTATAACACAAAATCATAGATAATGGTTATACCAGTATCTTTTTCTATTTTGTTTAAAATAATCGGCCAATATATTAATATTTACAGTAAAAAAAATCGTTCCATGTAACTTCATTGAGTGCCTTTTACACTGAAATAAACTATGAAATATTTGGGGGTTACAACACAAACTCATAGATAATGGTCATTTGGGGGTTATAACACAACATCATAAATAATGGTTATTTGGGGGTTATAACACAAAATCATAGAAAATGGTTATACCAGTATTTTTTTCTATTTTGTTTAAAATAATCGGCCAATATATTTATATTTACAGTAGAAAAAAATCGTTCCATGTAACTTCATTGAGTGCCTTTTACACTGAAATAAACTATGAAATATTTGGGGGTTACAACACAAACTCATAGAAAATGGTTATTTGGGGGTTATAACACAACATCATAAATAATGGTTATTTGGGGGTTATAACACAAAATCATAGAAAATGGTTATACTAGTATTTTTTTTCTATTTTGTTTAAAATACCGGCCAATATATTAATATTTACAGTAGAAAAAAATCGTTCCATGTAACTTCATTGAGTGCCTTTTACACTGAAATTCCCGACGCCCTTTGATGCTTTGCATCAATACTTAACTTGTACTAAATTGCAACACACATTTTACGTACGGTTACTGTGTTAATTACGGTTATTATATAGTGGTATCAGGCTATTTAAATCGCTTTTGGTATGGACGCTCTCCGCGTATATTTTACGTAATTTATAAAATAAAACGTCAAATAGCGACATAGAAACAACGTCATTTTAGCGCAAGCTGTCTTGCGAGCAACACGCATTTCGAATCGGTCTCACACAATGGTTTTATACACTTCGTTTCCCTACAAGGGAAACAACACCTTCTATCAAGTTGGATGCGCTGGCGTTTCTAACGCCTGTCAAGTTCATAAAAACGGAATTTCCGTTCCTCTGCCAAAAAGCAACGGACAAAGTAATGTCAGGAAAACGTGGGAAACATTATTTACACAGAAACAAACTGAGATTTCCAGAAAAGAAAAGGTATTTGCCAATGGGAGTTCGTGTTGAGTTGGGGTTGGTAAACCCTGAGAAAATAAACACGACAGATGCTGATTACAAACCAAACGGAACAAATTTATCTAATAAATGCAAAAAAACACAAAAGCTTTTAACACAAATAAAGGCGACAATTTGAACCGCATAAATGTCACTTTAAGAAAAGAGATAGACAAGGAAAACAGTCACCCAGCAGCAATCAATGATTCCAACCTAACAAATGCAGACAATTATTAAGAGTACGCACGCAAACAGCATGAAGAACTTGATGAATTCCTAAAAACAGAACAACGCCAAACCAATCGTGTACAAAGACATGACAGTTGACGCTTTGCTTTATGAGATCGATGAAGTTCTTAAAATTAATGAAGTTAAGTCATTGGATGATAGTATGAATGGCAAACATCGCAACCTAATTCAATGCTAATGTTTCTGATCTGTTCCCATCGGTCAGCCAAAGATGACAATATTCTCAAAAAAGGCATTCCAAGCTAAAGATCTTCTTGAAGATGTTCTATTAGTGAATCCTTTGATTCTACAGACAGCAATAACAGTAACACTGAGTGCAGTTCGGTACAAAGCACAAGAAAGCGAGATGTAACGAATCTATGTTTTTCTGACTGTCAGGAAAAGAAAAGGAAGTTCGAATTTAAATCAGTTAAATTTGACCTTGATAAGAAAATATCACCTGCAATCATTTTATTGGAAAGAAATTGCAACATTCAACAGCCAGTCCGACTAACAGGAAAGCGATCAGCTCTAAAGGACGAGGAAAGTTTGCCGAAGAAACGTAAATTCTGTTTCCAGCCTGTTTTCTTCCCGTGAAAAACGCCCCAATTACTTATACATTATACTTTTACATCTTTTTGAAATTACATAATTAAATCAAGACGTTAAATCTTAAAAAAATGCAGATGAAAAAATGAATGAAAATAAACCTATCGTGGGGAAATCTTTTCACTGTGTCACGTGACACAGTGGGCAACCACCTGATGAGACCCTAGGAGGGGTCGAAATAGGTTCAAACTTTCTGTGGGGACGAATGGTCAGGTATTTACTTACCTGTCTGGTGTCCGGATGTTTCAAAGAATCATCATACCCGATCGAATGAAAATGGTCCTATTGTTTTGTCATTGGTTTTTCGGCATTTCGGGTATATTTAATTTATTTAAAATTTTTACATTTTTCAACTGAAACATTTAATTAGTATACGCCTCCTTAGGTGAGTGATTAGAAAAATAGATTATCATGAAAGATACCGCATGCCTACTGATACTACAACCAATAATAATAACAGTAATAATAATTGTCGTCCGTCGTCGTCGTCGTCGTCATCATCATCATCACCACCATCATCATCATCACCACCAATATCATCATTTATCTGTACCAATATGTAGGAACAAAACGCGGTCATTTTCAATATCCCACGCAATTTACACCTATCCGTTGTACGAAAAGGGACACTATTATATGGCAAGCGGTTCTACGCATAATCCCAAAAAACTATGTTTCTCATGAGAACCTAGGTTCTCAGAATAAGAACCTAGGTTCTCGCTTGAAGATTGCACATGGCTTCAAGAACCCAAGTTTTCAAATGAGAACCTAGGTTTTCATGAGAACCTAGGTTCTCATTTGAAAACCTAGGTTCTCGTGAGAACCTAGGTTCTCGTGAGAACACAGGTTCTCAGAATGAGAACCTAGGTTCTCATAAAAAACCTAGTTTCTTGGGATTATGCGTCCAACTGCTTGCCATATCCGTGGTTTTCATTAGGGAACCATAGGTTCTCATGAGAACCTGGGTTCGCATGAGAACCTAGGTTTTCAGAATTACGCGTCTTTAATATTAAATCGGTGGTTTTCCTTTGGGAACCATAGGTTCTCATGAGAACCTAGGTTTCCAGAATTACGCGTCGGACGGCGTAAACTTGCTCGTTTGGAATACGGGACACATATTATTCATGGCGCGGGATCAATGGGGTTCACATATGATTATACACGGGCTGGACAGAATGAAAACAAGCCGTTAAGGACTTTATTTTTGCAGATATCTCAAGTTATTTAAATATGTTTGCAAAGTCTTTAGTGCACAAGTTTTTCTTGCAGTGTGGGGGATATCTTACGATTGAATAAGACATTATTACACATTATCAATAGAGATTCTAAGTATACCATAATGATTGCTTACTATATCATAGACATAATTTAAATAGAAAACTGTACCGTACAGTCGTTTGAGGCCCGAACAAGGGAACTGAATATCTTAAACTCATTTAATGCTGTAACAATGAATTATGTAACGATTGATCTGAATTGTTTAAATGTTTAGTCTCAAAATAATATTTATAATTAAAGATGTATTTCATAAACAGTTATTTTTTATTTAAATTATTAACGTGTTCAGACCAATGTCGACCGATTACTTTACTAATTTCATTCCTCAAGAAGTTTCCTTTAAGTTTCGTTTAATATTAATTAGCAATGTCTGACCATTGTTCAAAAAATGTTCTTGGGGAGTAACATTCACTGTTTCACGTCTATTTCTTATCATTATACACAAATGCCGCCAGCGCGTACCAAGCAATGGGAGACAACTGGAGGTTAATGATGGCTCGCGGTTCGACGCATAATCCCAAGAAACTAGGTTTCTCATGAGAACCTAAGTTCTCATGAGAAACTAGGTTTATGAAATCCCCAAGAACAGGTTTCTCGTGAGAACCTAGGTTCTCATGAGAAACTAGGTTTATTAAATCCCAAGAAACCAGGTTTTTCATGAGTTTACGCTTGAGAACCTAGGTTCTCATGAGAAACTATGTTTTCCTGAGAACCTAGGTTCTCATTCTCGTTTGATATCCAAGGTTTTCAAGAGAACCCAAGATTTCATTTGGAAACCATAGTTCTCATAACAAATTAAATTTTGATAGTACTTAATGAAATATGAACGACGATACCGCATATTTATACATTATATTTTAATGTCATTTTGTAGACACTTCGATTCCCGACAAAGGGCATGTCGGATAACGGAGACTTTCAACAAATTGGGCCCTGGCATATCCGAGTTTTATCTTCTACTTGAAATGCGTTTATTTGTAGTGTTACCATTCTTACCAGTGTATTTGATAACCCAGCATGTTGATTAATTACTGTGCTTAAAATACTGAAATTTTGCTACTGTTGAATAAAATATGAACGAAGACAGAAAATGTTTTAAAATGTGGTAGACATGAATATGAAGACACTTTGATAGCGGACACATCGGATAATGGAGACTGTTAACAAATCTGGTACTCTTATAATTATGTTGTAAACCGGCGAGAGTACCGTTGTAGTACCAATTAAAGAAGCAGACAGCGACAGGAGTGTATATAAGCTTCAGCGTTACAATCGATGTAAGAAAAATAAATTGAAACTTCACGCTATAATGGTCAGATTTTAATCCGCGATATGTCGTGTCTTAATTTAATAAGCCATGAAAAACAAAATCATATTCATATTCCAAAGGGCTAAGAAAATGAAGCAAATATTCGGTGATTCGTTTTTAAAGGGGCCTTTTCACAGATTTTGGCATTTTTTAACTTATTCATTAAATGCTTTATATCGATAAATGTAAACATTGGATCGTAAAAGCTCCAGTAAAAAATCAAGAATAAAATTTAAAAAAGGAAAAGAACATTGCCCGGACCAGGTTTCGAACCAGTGACCCCTGGAGTACTGCCAGAGTCCTGAAGAAAAACGCTTTAGCCTACTGAGCTATTCCGCCGGGTACACATATTGGACGTATTTTATACCTTATATAAGCAATCTTTGTAGTTTCACAAAATTTAACGACAAAAACAGAACTCTCCAAATTATTCAATCGTTTATCGTTGCAACGCTTTATAATTTTAAGGTTTTAAAATCGTCAAAAGATGCATATAATGGCTATTTTAGACCATGGTAAATGTTCAGTATTACTGTTTCCTCACAAATATCATAACTAAAACGAAAATTTGCAAATCTGAAACAACTTTTTTCAATTTTGTCAATTTACCAAAGCGTGAAAAGATCCCTTTAATTTCCGACAGTCCAGAAATTGTGAATTATTACATGTTTTCTATAACAGTATTCAACAGCGAATTTTTCTATTCTGGTTCACCAAAAAGTGTGTATTGTGTCTGGTAATCGGGAACAAAAGTTCCATTGTAATGATGATCGGCTACAGAAGTGTCCATGAAAATGTAGCATCCGACTCTGTAAAATTCGAAAATTCCTCAAATACGTCAATGAACTACAAATTTAAGATGATGTAACATTAATAGACATATTGATCTTGTAATGAACACGTTTATGATCTATTTCTAAGTATTTTTATTTAGTTGAAATATGTACTTATCATCCACTTCATGCTGAGTTCATCTCCACGAAGAGTTGTTCGATCCATGCCCTCACATTCACTCTCAGCCATCACAAGAAAATCCTACCAGATTTGGCAGGATTTTATTTTTTTGTGTTATATTATACTATAAGTATTATATTATAAAAATTACAATTGTTTGTGTTATATTATACTATAAGTATTATATTATGAAAATTACAATCATTTTCTTTTATATTCCGAAAATAGCGTATACATTAAGGTTCATACAAAAAATTTAAAATAGTAAAAATAACAACCGGAAAATTATTGTACCACGTGGCTCGGCTATCATCACGTTGTTGGTAATGAATAAAGGCAGGGATTTGATCCAGCTATGCTTGTTCCAGTCAAATCTCTGCGCGCAGGTTATTTAAATGCCTTTAGCTCCGAAGTTTATTGCCCCCATTGGAGCGTATTGACCGTTTTCTGTAATAGCGATGTCGTCCCATTTACACTTAAATTCGTTCAACATGGCATGTTGATAGCTATTATACAGATCGATTTTTGTTGATCTCTACTGTACATAAGACCATGGCAAGATGTAATTATCAATGTGTTCCAGTTGTTTCGAAGTGCGCCATGGTTAAGTAGTCAAAGCACTGTTCATATAGTATGTTGTCGTCCATCCTGTTAGAGCGAAACCAGTGTCGTAGCACAGATTTCCACCGTCGAATGTGCGACAGGGTAAAAAAAAATAAAAAAAAAATAAAGTATATAGTTGAACATCGGTAGCCTTAAATAAATTGAACATGTACACGCATACTAACATTGTTAAAAAGTATTAAATGACAGACAGGTAAAAATATTGACAGGAAAGACTGACATACGAACAGAATGTTCGACGGGCGGTTAGACAAAAAGACAATATATGTAGACGTACATATATAAGAGGATAAGTTTTCTAAATGAAATAAGCACACATATGACATTGGTATTGTTGTAATTTTATTAGCTCGGCAGTTTTCGGAGAAAACCCGAGGAATTGTCATAGCCAGCTGGTCTTCCGACGTCCACCGTGCTAAAACCTTAATATTGGCTCTAAAATCAAAGTGCTTCCACCTACAACTTTGAAATTCATATGTATATATGCACCTTGATGAGTTCTACATGCCACACCCATTTTTGGGTCACTAGGTAAAAGGTCTAAAGAAAAATTCTGACAAGCTTTCATTTATTCAAAACTGCACCCGCAACCGAGCGTTGGCACCCATTATGCGATGCTCTTGTTTGTTTATTGGTGTTTTGTTTGTTTTAAAATTGCTTAAGTAAATGTGTATAAGTGTCGTTATTGTTATTTGTTTGGTTCCCGTTGGGGCTTAAATAAATTAAGTTTTATCAATAATGCTTCTCGTATCCAGATACATTTGCACACATTGGCAAGTTATCTGCTTGGATAAATTTAATTCCACTTATTCCGGTATAAAATAAACAAGTATGACACACGCATCGAAGCTTAATTAGAGATGGAGATTTCCATGAGTTACAAGTTTGATAATTATGATATCAATATATATTCGCGAAATCATAGTTTTTCTTGTGTTTTCATCAGATCTAAATTAGTGTTTGTATGTTTCTTTTTTTTGTTGTGTATTTGTTAGTTTCGGTCTGCAGTGGCTGGTGTGTGTTGAATATGGCTGTCTTTCCGTTACTAGCTCTTTCAAGTATTGATGCGTATAGTGAAAAAAAAAACAACACACAATACGAGACACTCAAGCTTAATCGTTTCTTAACATTAAAAACATGCGGATCTTTTCAAAACAACCGTCAAACATTAAAAAGGATATCGCCTTGTCAAGGAAAATTTCACCCACACATGTAAATTGCAAAGATTTAAAAAACAGACAATAGTAACGCATTTTTCTTGTGATATTTGTCGCTTAGTGTTGAGTGTATCGTTGGCTGTTCTATCTTTCTCGAACCATACTCGATACAATTCGCGTCAATTTCTGTAGTTTTCTCGGAGCTTAAAACTTAACTGTCGTTTGTTAACGTAAAATATAAAAACAGGACGTACGGAAATAGACGTGCTTTAGAAGTTCCACGATTCACATACCTTGATGACGTATTAGGTTACTACACAAAGCGCAAATAGGAATGAAAATATGATTGTTACCTGTATTGATTATAATACAAAATTAACCTGGAATAAGATGTTTAATAGTGATTATTACTGTAAGAGGGTATGCATTTTTGATTTTGTTTATTTTTTGCTTATTTATATTTATGACATACCATGCATTGTCTCAAGTTCGATGCAGATCACACCTTTGTGCAATCATGTCAATTTATTGATTATTTATTGATAACCATATTTCATTGTTGAATAATACATGAACACGTCAGTTATGTGTATTAAAATTTTGATAAAACAACAACAATAAATTATGTAATAAATTGCTCAATTTTTTTTAATGTTTTAAATAAATCAGAAATCAATTTAAATACAAATTTAAAACAAATTTACTGTAACATTTAGATGATTAAGGTGTACCAAACAGAGCTCCAGATAACATTTTGGTCAAATTCTTATTTTACCCCTACATTTAAAAAATTAATTCTTATATTACTCCTTATTTGTTAAATTAATTATTTCAAGCCCGGGATATTGCTGCAGTGTTTAAATTTAGCCACTGGACCGAAGACCAGGTCCACCAAAATTACCAACGGTCCAGTTGAAAATTACAGATGATAAGTCCGATGGTCCAGTCAATTTTGGATGAAAATGAATGTCGAAAACTAGTTATGAAATCTTCATATTCAGTAATGAAATACAAAGAAAACAATAAAAATAAAACACGAAAATGTAACTGATCACGGCAGCTGTAAACAGTGTCGTGAAAGTAAACTTTCCGGATGATTATGAGTCTATGACTAGCGCGCATCGGATTTGCGCAATGACGTCTCATTCATATCCAATGCTCTTGTCATTTTCAAATTAAAAGGTTAAATGACCTGAATAACACGTGTTTCGCAATGCCTTTAATAAATGCCACTTTTAAACTTATAATCTTGTCTGTATTCATTAATTCATGATACATTGAACATTTTATTGTGATATGTTTGACCCGTTAAAACTGTTCCAAACTTTTCTGATTTAAACACCGTGCTTTTCGATGCCATAGGTAGCGTCCTTTGTAGAAAATAAACTACTGACCAATCTACATTTGTTTAATAATTATTTCATAAGGTCATGTCAATAAACAAGTTGTTATCTGCAGTAAAACGTAATAAAATAATAGTAGATCTAGATATAAAACAGATTCGTTAATGTCAAAATCCCATAACTGTATCAGTCCAGTAAAAAGTCATTAGGTCCAGTGATTTTTTTACCCTTACTGGTCTGAATGTCCACTGGCACTGCTCCAAAAAGTTATTTGTGAAGATTGTTGCTGTTTCCATGTCTCAGCAGTTCTCCCGGACACTGGACCTGAATGTTTTTTAACCGCTTTAGATTCAGTCATTTACTCATGAGCTTATAAGTTCATCAATTATTGACAAAACCGTGTTTGGTTATTTGTGTCTTGAGAATCTGATTGAAAGATTGCATACAGCGTGGATTTGTCACACTGAAATGGCTTTTTTTTACCTTCCATTCTTCGATACACCGCTTCGGGCGGCCATTTTTATTTTTTATGTAACTGACACTTCTGCTTAGGTCATAATGGCCAGTTGGTTGCCGTTAAAGTCGTATGAAAAAACTATATTTAACATTTATTTTTAATGACATGTTGAATATGTATATGATATATATTATTTAATTGTGTATAAATATTAAATTAAGTGTAATTAAAAAGGTACAATGAACAGTACTGACTCGCCTGCAATAATAGGAGAGTAGAAACATGACTGTTTGGCCTTTGGAGAGTTTTAACTCTTAGCTGTGGCTCTATTCCTCACAGCAAACGCTTGAAGTACGTTGACTTAAAGTTGTAGATTGTTTAAGCACCTAGACAAATCAGAACCGGGATGAAATGTTTACCGTATATAATTTGCTACAGGAAGTTTTATGCATGTTAGAACATTTTGAATTTGTGTTTTATTTTTTCAATGTGTAACTGTACGCAAAGACTTTAAATCTAAATCGTTATTTAAGAAATTTAATTTGTTTTAATGCCTTTATGCATGTTATCTGGAGCTCTGGTACCATATCACTTGTATCAGTGCATTATGTGTGTCGCTTATCAGATATTTAAATAATTTTGAATTTCTTAAATACACTGTAGAGGTTAGGTACATTTGTGACTGGATAATCACATTAATACTAAAAATCAACGAATATGTTGTAAAATATTTTGTAAAATAAAGTTAACACATAAAAGAATCAGTGCTCCTTATAGCCATAGCCAAAAGTTCAACGCTAGATTTGGTATGGTCAAAGATTTAACAAGATTTGTTTGTGTAACAATATATTTCATGTAAATTTCCAACAACAATATTAAAAAACTTACAAGCGAACGCCAGATTGCCTTTTGGCAACTTAGTAAGCTGGATGTACTTCTCATGAAGTGCCCGAAGCCTATTAATAGATGGCTCAAAAATGTATGGATATTGTTACGGGAAATAAAAAAAAATATATATATATGTATATATAAAAAATATTGTCACACAGAAAAAAAAAGAGCATAAAGGTAAAGGAACACTGATTTTTTATGGGTTAACTTTATTTTACGAAATATTTTACAAAATATTTGTTGATGTTGAGTATTTATGTGGCTTTATTAGTTGCATGAGTAAGATATTCCTAAGCTACAAGTTCCTTTTCTTAAAGAAAAAAACATATTAGATTTTACATTTGTATTTTTTATTCATTTATCTGTTATTTCAGGGTGCCAGAAAAGAGATCTGCCTGTAACAGTACATGGGTTCAGCATATGACATTAGATACCAAAGTGGTGTTGGGAGAAGGCACCATGAGTCCGTGTCCCACAGTGAGCCAAATTCAGCTCGGCTTTCAACCATGTCTCATAGACCTAAATCTGCGGTTGATGGCAGACTGGTACGGAAGTATTTTTGTTTAAAAAGTTTTTTAACCCTTTGCATGCTGGGAAATTTGTCGTCTGCTAAAATGTAGTCTGCTGAATTTCTAAAATTAGCATTTTCTTCGATTTTATTCGAAGAATACTATAAGAATAGCAAACAGTTTGGATCCCGATGAGACACCACGTTTTGTGGCGTCTCATCTGGATCCAAACTGTTTGCAAAGGCCTTCGGTTCCAGCACTGAAAGAGTTAAAAAAAATAATTTTAAATCGGTATGTGAATTGTTTACTGATGTTGGTGATATGAAAGAATATTTTGTAATTTAATGCATTATGATTTCACTAACTTTAGGCTGTACCCATAAAATAGAATACATTTGTTTTAACCCAGTCCAACTTAAATATTGTATATTACCCCCTTGCTTAATATTTTAAATAATTATCTCTCGTCTTATTGTTCCTAAACAATAAATGACAAATTATTACAAATTTTAAACTATTTTCGCTTTATTGTGTGTTTATTATGCCTCCCTTCGAAGAAGAGGGGGTATATTGCTTTGCTCATGTCGGTCGGTCTGTCGGTCCGTCCACCAGGTGGTTGTCGACGATAACTCAAGAACGCTTGGGCCTAGGATCATGAAACTTCATAGGTACATTGATCATGACTCGCAGATGACTCCTATTGATTTTGAGGTCACTAGGTCAAAGGTCAAGGTCACCGTGACCAGAAATAGTAAAATGGTTTTTGAATGATAACTCAAGAACGCATACGCCTAGGATCATGAAACTTCATGGGTAGATTGATCATGACTTGCAGATGACCCCTATTGATTTTGAGGTCACTAGGCCAAAGGTCAAGGTCACGGTGACCCGAAATAGTAAAATGGTTTCCGGATGATAACTCAATAATGCATACGCCTAGGATCATGAAACTTCATGGGTAGATTGATCATGACTTGCAGATGACCCCTATTGATTTTGAGGTCACTAGGTCAAAGGTCAAGGTCACGGTGACCCGAAATAGTAAAATGGTTTCCGGATGATAACTCAATTACGCATACGCCTAGGATCATGAAACTTCATGGGTAGATTGATCATGACTCGCAGATGACCCCTATTGATTTTGAGATCACTAGGTCAAAGGTCAAGGTCATGGTGACCCGAAATAGTAAAATGGTTTTCGGATGATAACTCAAGAACGCATACGCCTAGGATCATGAAACTTCATAGGTAGATTGATCATGACTTGCAGATGACCCCTATTGATTTTGAGGTCACAAGGTCAAAGGTCAAGGTCACGGTGACCCGAAATAGTAAAATGATTTTCGGATGATTACTCAAGAACACTTTTGCCTAGGAACATGAAACTTCGTAGGTACATTGAATGATCGTGACCCGCAGATGACCCCTATTGATTTTCAGGTCACTGGGTCAAAGGTCAAGGTCACAGTGACAAAAATCGTATTTACACATTGGCTGCCACTACAATGGACAGCCCATATGGGGGGCATGCATGTTTTACAAACAGCCCTTGTTTAGAATTCTAATGAGATGAAACTTATTAGCTCGGCTGTTTTCAGAGAAAACCTGAGGTATTGTCATAGCCATCTCATCGTCCGCTGTCCGCGCCGTGCTAAAACCTTGACATTTTGTCAAGGTTTTGAACATTGGCTATAAAATCAAAGTGCTTCCACCTACATCTTTGAAACTTCATACTTCATATGTAGCTTCACCTTGATGAGTTCTACACGCCTCACCCAAATTTGGGTCTCCAGGTCAAAGGTCAAGGTCACTGTGACCTCTAAAATAAAAAAAATCTGACAAGCTTGCATTTATTAAAAAATGCACCCGCAGCCGAGCATTGGCACCTGTTATGCCGGGCTCTTGTTTTTTACTTGCTCAGCCGTTCGCCAAAGTAGCCAATGGCTACACATTAGCTTATTTGGCTAAAGGAAATTGTATTTTGCTACAACTTTAAATTTCTTCATTAAATACCATAAAACCTTTCTATATGCTCTAAAGTAAATTTGGATAAAACTAAATTTTTTGCAAGGGGTTAGAAAGATTTTTTTATCTGCCCGCCAAATATTTTGATTATGTCATGAAATTTTATGCCCCTGAAGGAGGGCATATAGTGATCGCACTGTCCGTCCGTCTGTCCGGTACACTTTGCATTTAGGTTTCAAAAATGCGCATAACTTCTATACATGTCCCTTCAGATGTAACCTTCATATTTGGTACACATGTGTATATAGACAAGGCACACCATATGCACACAAATTTTGACCCCTTTGACCTTGACCTTGAACTTAAGGTCCGGGTTTAGGTTTCGAAATCTGAGTTTAGGTTTCGACAAATGCTCATAACTTCTATCAAAGCGTTTTTTGGGGGCATACATGTATGTCATCCTATGGAGACAGCTCTTGTTTGCTATAATTTTACTGTTCTGCATTAAGAAAGGCCTGCTTTTTTATTATTTAGTTTGTATAAACGTGGTAATTATTATTGTTTATCTAAACAAATACAAGAGACTGTAACATTATATAACTAGTTTTTACTGATTACTCCCACTTGAAAAAATGCCAGTGGCCACAAATGTGGTACTGTTTTCTCCATTAGTAAATTTACGTACATGTACACATAAACATGTGTCATATAAACAGGGTTTTTTTTCAAAGAAAGTTTAAGTTAGCTCAACAGAACATTTATTTCGGTTATTTATTTGAATGATCAGTCAAATTCATATAACAGTTATCCAACTCCAAGTCTTTATTTCATTTATGATTCTGCTTGTCTTTGTACGAACACAAGGCATTTTTATGGGTCTCCCATTTAAACGTGGACATACTATGCAATGTTTACCATCTGAATGTCAAACAAGATAGCCTACTATCTGCTGCTATTATCTGTACTCTTTTGTTTGACTTGGGATAAGATGGCAGCCTTTGTGGAGACAGTTTTGTTGTAAAACTGGCTTGTGAAACTGTGCCAAATAATATGCCAGTTGTATGCAAATGGTACAAAGAGTAAATATTTACTAAACAAGCTGTTAAGTAAGTATAATGTGGTATCACACTGTCATCTTTTTAAAGTAACATTCACGCTCAAAAATATCGAATATTTCGTTAAATAAATCTAACCCATAAAAAAATCAAAGTTCCTTTTAGCAAAATGCAAAATTTCAATGTTAGATGTTATCTGGTAGAATTGATTTAACGAGATACAAAATGCTCGTTTTTATTTTTATTTTTTGTGGCCACAAATAATTCCATTTATATCTCCCGTGAAATATCCAAACATTTACGCACGAACACGAGATTGGATACGGTAAGCGTCGGAAGCATGACGTAGCTCTCATGAATAATCATTCTGTGAAATCAAAATGAATTCTGGGTAACTGGAACTTAGCGAATGCGAAAATGGGTGTATAAAATATGCAAATGAACGCAACCCGAATGAATCCGATCCTTACTCGAAAGCGAAAGTAGATTACATCGTGGAGCGAAATTTAGATGCTTAAAACTTGCTGAATGCTTGTAATATAACGTTTTTACATCAATGTTACTTGTTTTTAGGGTCTTCCTATTGTAATTAACCATCGTATGGTACTACTTGTTGTCGAATGTTTTTATATAGCATAATACAGTAGCCGTATGTATTGGTGAGTGTGATAGTGACTTTAACAATTCACCAACTGTTAAATTATACAGTATTTAACAAAATAGTACCATTGACTGAATATATATATTTAGATAATGGAATCATAAATGTATGAGATTATGTATAACTTCTTCAGCTGGGTCTATATAATAATGCGTGTATTTTTGCAAAATTTTAATATACTTTTTCTATGATCAACAAGTGTAGTAATTGTGATCTGGCATCAAATAAGAAATATAATTATGATAATTTACTGATGATATGATTATTTTGATATTGTAATCATGATGATAATTGAAAGTAACAAAAAGCTGCTGTGTTACTGCTGCTGCTCCTGCTGCTGCTGCTTCTGCTGCTGCTTCTGCTGCTGCTGCTGAAGATCATGATAATAATGAGGATACATTTAAACTCTGATAAGTCAAATCCCAGTGTCCATTAAAATACTGTGTTTAATGCTGTTGGTTCCTTCTTTATTCTTGTTTTTAACAAGTATTTTAATTGATATACATGTACATGTATTTTTATGGATTAGGCTTCAAAGTAAATTTTACCACTTCCCTACAACAAGCATTAAATGAAAAGCCTTAATAAAGGATTAATGCACGTCAATTGAAAATCCAATTAGGAATATATATGTACATTGTACATTTATTTTAGCAGGTGTGGTTCACAATGCATGAAATGCTGTTAATTGTATTTGATTTAAGTGATTAGTTCAAACATTCATGAGGCATTTTCATTGGTGCAATGCAATAAGTCATTAAAGTGATGACATTAACAATTTTTAAATAATGAACTTTAAGAACAATTTATCAGATCAGCGATTTTGTTTGCCTTACTGGGAAAAGTACCAGTACCAGCCTTATTGGGAAAAATTTGCGCGAACAATCCTGAAATAGGGAGAATGTGGGTCTTGTTGTTTTAGCATTAGGAAATTGTTTGTTTTTTTTGCTCAAAAATACATTACAATTGATAAATAAGCGGTGTCAAGTTGACAATTTTATATTTACTTAGGTTCAAGCTATGGAGCTGCTTAGAGAAAGTAACTAAATGTTGCATTTTCAGTTATAAAACCTTAAATTGGGAATGTTTAATAGCAATTGAGAAATTTGTATTTTTTTCCATGTTTGGAAAGTACTGTTTTAAAAATTAAAAGCAAAAAAAGGGTAAGGGATAAGAAAGCCGTCCAAACTATCATATCATTAAAGGAAAGCCAATCTGAAAGCTGCTTGATAATCTCCTTCGTTTATTCATACCAGAGGTATTGTTTATAGAAGACCAATTTCATGTTTGCTTAGGGAATTATCCCGGCAATTAAACCGCAATAGAATTGTTGTCTTTAATAACAATTTCCTGAGTGAAGCATTCTCCAATTGCTACTTATTCACCCCTACGTGACTTCAAAGGTGTGTGTAAATACTTAAATAAACAGGATATTTAAAGGTGTTAATCTTCACCCATTTAAATGTGTATATTATAGTGATAAATGCAAGAAAGTATCCAAAAACTGCTTATCATCTGTTTTCTTTAAAATGACCTTGGATCAAACCCGGGTGTACTTTGTCCAGGGTTTTCCATGGAAATCCATGGAAAATATGAGGCTGGAGTATTCGGACTAAGTTTCCAGCCTTTTCCAGCGTCAATATTTAAAAAAAAAAGGGTGGAAAATTGTCCATGGTATGTGGAAATAGCCTGGAATAGTTTCCATGGTTTTCCAGGCTCCCTGGAATAATTACCATGGAACAATTTCCAGGGTTTTCCAGCCAGCATGGAATAAATACCGTCCGAATACTCCATGTAATCTGGAAAACCATGGATTAATTTCCAGGATTTTCCAGATTACATGGAGTATTCGGACGGTATTTTTTCCATGCTGGCTGGAAAACCCTGGAAAATGTTCCAGGGTTTTTCCATGTTAAATATTCCATTGATGCCTGATATAACATGGAAAATTGTCCAGCGTTTACCATGGTCACTGAATAGAAAAAGAAATTTCTGGTCTAAAAACAATATTCATGTATTAAATGAATACAATACTCACAGCTTAAGTAAATCATAATTTAAGGTTAGATTAAAACAAAACAAAAAAACAACATAATGCCTTAGTTTCTTCGATGTATTATTTTGTTCACATTTCATCAAAATATAACATCAGATTACAAATTGTGTTACATTTATTTAACAAATTATTCAGATCAAACAAGTGTTGTTTAATACATGCTTACAAAGCCTCTAGGTCCATTATCATAAATCAGGCCCTTACATAACAGAACAGGCGCTACTTTAAAAGTTAAAAAGTATAATGCAACCTTCACAACATGTATTCAAAGTAACAAAATACAAGTCAAGTAATATACAGTAACAATTCACGAACCCTGTACAAACGATATACAAGAAACAAAATGAAAAATTATTAAATTAAAAAGTTATTTTAGCTGCTTCATGTATGTCACAATATATGTAGCTGCCAATGAGCACAAGGATACTATTTTTATGTCCCCCACTATAGTAGTGGGGGACATATTGTTTTTGCCTTGTCTGTTGGTTGGTCTGTTGGTTGGTTGGTCTGTTGGTTGGTTGGTTGGTTTGCGCCAACTTTAAACATTTTGCAATAACTTTTGCTATATTGAATATAGCAACTTGATATTTGGCATGCATGTGTATCTCATGGAGCTGCACATTTTGAGTGGTGAAAGGTCAAGGTCAAGGTCATCCTTCAAGGTCAGAGGTCAAATATATGTGGCCCAAATTGCTTATTTTATGAATACTTTTGCAATATTGAAGATAGCAACTTGATATTTGGCATGCATGTGTATCTCATAGAGCTGCACATTTTGAGTGGTGAAAGGTCAAGGTCATCCTTCAAGGTCAGAGGTCAAATATATGTGGCCCAAATTGCTTATTTTATGAATACTTTTGCAATATTGAAGATAGCAACTTGATATTTGGCATGCATGTGTAACTTGTGGAGCTGCACATTTTGAGTGGTGAAAGGTCAAGGTCAACCTTCAAGGTCAGAGGTCAAATATATGTGGCCCAAATCGCTTATTTTATGAAAACTTTTGCAATATTGAAGATAGCAACTTGATATTTGGCATGCATGTGCAACTTATGGAGCTGCACATTTTGAGTGGTGAAAGGTCAAGGTCATCCATCTAGGTCAAATATATGGGTCAAAATTGCTCATGTAATGTAACTTCTGCAATATTGAAGCTAGCAATTTTATATTTGACATGCATGTGTATCTTATGGAGCTGCACATTTTGAGTGGTGAAGGGTCAAGGTCAAGGTCATCCATCAAGGTCAAACGTCATATAGGGGGACATTGTGTTTTACAAACACATCTTGTTCTCAGCTACTTTCACTTTAATGCAATTTAGGTGCTTAATTTCATTAAAATACTTTTATATAATTTTATTGTTCAAAGAAATTAAGAACATAATGCATGTAGATGTATTACTTTCCAAGTGACAATTTAAAATGTAATTGCAAGTCTAAAACTTGTGTAGGCAGCTTAGTAAATTATAAGTACCCAGGTGGGATAAAATTACAGTTTTTAAAAACTTTTTTGTTAATTAGCTGGGCTTCAGTAGGTCGTGGATCTTTTATAGAACTTGTACTGCTGTTATACTGTACGGCTCCTGCATGATCTCTGAAAGAAAAACAAAGCAAACAATATTACAAGAAAGTCATAAGTTTTTTACATTCATCTGTAAAAGTAAATGTGCAGCAATCATATGATTGAATATCTATACTTCAATGCTCATTCATAATTTAATCTATTTTAGATATTTCATATCACTGCTCAATTTGGTACATCTGGCTTTTTTGTATTTGAGCGAACATTTACGATCCTAAGTAGTTAGCAATTATTTCTTTTCCATTTACTGAAATTTATTCTCTTAAAGTTTGCAAGCGGGCTTTAATCTACTTGCAAACAGGCAACCACACAGGAAAACTGAGACTTTCAAGTGAATAAATTGGTGATTTAACTTATATTTTTATATGACTCTCTTTTATTTTGAAATTTATATTGTTGTTTTCTTAAATGCCCCAAAACGGGTTACAATAGCATGTATCTGGAAACTCAAACATATATAGGAATTTTATATTCAGATATTGCTATATGAAAGTTATGCTAATTTGCTAATTCATATAAAAATAACCTGTAATTGAAACTAGACCAAAATATTGGATACCAAAAAGACAAAATACTTTCAGGTGGTTAACACTAAATTACTTATATGAGCCCAGGGCATAACAATATTTACCATGAATTTGTGGCCATGTTAGTCCTCTTGGTAAATGCGCCAAAAGAGCCGCTTTGCTGTCTTGGGTTATTTCCCTGCCAAACTCTGCAGTATCTTCCATCAACTGGTCAGCTACAGTTTAAGCACATAATGAAAATGTATATAGAAAATAATTAAAGTATTGTTTTAAATATTTAGTAAATTGGTCTTTAAATAATAACTTACAATGAAGTTAATACATCACAAAGCATAGCATAACAAAATTTGTTGGTATGATTAGTACAAATTTATTATTGCTATAATTAGAATGATGTGTAATTCTATTGGTATGAAAATGCAAAGTGAAACCTAAAAACCAATGCTATTGGTTTAATTAATTTATTTATAAACATTAACAGCATTAATGAGCATTGAGTTCTCATCATGCACAGCACATAACTCCCTTAGCCTCAGTTCCCTAGCCATGCATTATAAACTTCCGATACTACATTCAAGCTTATTAATATCTCCACATAGGACTTCCTTTATCAAGCTGCAAACTGCACTTAGTGAAAATGTGTGTGACAGCTGCTTTTAAACTTCTATTACCTAAAATGTCACATAAAAAAGGTCTACAATGATGACATAACAAGAATAAATTTAAAGGAATATTTAGAAATAATGAAAAGCACAAACCTTCAGTTGTTGTTCTATTCCTAGACAGACTTCTGAAACACTTGTATGCATCACTTTTTAACAACATTTCATGTCACTTTCCAAATGATATCCATACAGTATTATTTTAAGAAATTCTTGTTAATGGAAAAACTTATTAACTCTACTGTTTGTGAAATTACATTAACTTCATTTTAACAACAAGTTTAACCTGCATATTTTCTCCAGAATTTCAATCTAACAGGTAAACTTTCTGTATTTGAACTCAGCCAATCAGAAAAGGCTGTGATATTTTATAACCAATAGATTAGCGGCAGACATATCTGACTCACACACAGGCATCTCAGATAGTTTGTTAATTGCAAACCTGGACTGTAGTTAAATATTGAGTGTGTATACACCTTGAACAGGGTTAAGGAATTTAAACTTGTAGACATTGCTTTGAAAGTTACTACTATTACTTCTACTACTAATACTACTACTACTAGTACTACTTCTACTACTACTACTTCTGCAAAACTACTACTACTATTACAACAGCCACAACAACAACAACAACAACTACTACTACTACTACTACTACTACTTCTACTTCTACTTCTACTACTACTACTACTACTTCTACTACTACTACTACTACTACTACTACTACTACTACTACTACTACTACTACTACTACTACTGCTGCTACTACTTCTACTACTACTACTACTACTGCTTCAACTACTACTACTGCTTCAACTACTACTACTACTACTGCTACTGCTGCTGCTACTGCTGCTGCTGCTACTACTCCTGCTGCTGCTGCTACTACTGCTACTGCTACTGCTGCTGCTGCTGCTACTACTACAACTCCTGCTGCAGCGACTACTACTACTTCTGCTGCTGCTGTTACTACTACTACTACTACTACTACTACCACCACTACTACTACTACTACTACTACTACTACTACTACTACTACTACTACTACTTCAACTACTACTGCTACTACCACTGCTACTACTACTGCTACTGATGCTGCTTATGCTGCTACTGCTACTACTGCTGCTACTTCTACTACTACTACTTCTACTACTTCTACTGCTGCTGCTGCTAATGCTACTTCCTTAACTACTACTACTACTGCTGCTACTAGTATTGTTATTATTATTTATACTACTATTGCTACCATTACTGCTACTATTCCTGTAAATGCTAAAACAACAACACAATAATAACTGCTACTACTGCTACTGTCACTTAAATTTGCACCAAAAGTATAATTATCAGTAGTTTAACTGCTTGTACAACTTATACAACAACCACTTTTACTTCTACCCCTACAACATATTCTACTGCCAGCACCAGCATTACTACTTCAACTACTACTACTACTACTACTACTACTACTTCTACTACTACTACTACTACTACTACTACTACTACTACTACTACTACTATAACTACTACTATTTCTGCCCAAACTATGCACATTGTTTTAAGTTTTATTCATATGTTGTGTTAATTGTTGAACTCTGATTTACTTTGAATAAAATGTGTTGCATTTTTATAAGTTATTTTCTCCTCTTATAAAGTCTAAGTTTTTTCCAGGGTCAGCTGAAAATGTTAGTCTTTTCCATGCTTAAAAAATTCTATGTTCCACTTTCCATGCTATCTGGAAATATTTTCCATGGTTATCCAGCCTAAATCCAGCGTTTTCCATTCCTTTTCCATGCTTTTCCATCCAAGGCTGGAAAATGCTCGGAAAAAAAGTCCACGTTTCATGGACATTTCTAGAACAAAACCCTGGAAAACCCTGGAAACTGTTTCAAATTCCAGGGATTTCCATGGAATTCCATGTTATACCATGGATTTCCAGCCTAAGTTCCATGATTACCCTGGACAATGTACACCCGGGAATGCTTAATTAAACTGTGCTTATTTTAATTGTTTGTGAGATTTTATGCATTCATGTATAAGGTATTATTAATTCATTTGAAAATATTTTAATGTACATGTATATGAAAACTTCTTTAGTTTTCTTTAAAAGGGTCGACGTTTTATAGTAATACTTATTTTTGTCTCAATTCGTGTTATAATTGTAAACCTATATTTTTTCTCAGACAATTAAACTAGATAAATAACTGATTTTGATTTTAGAAATACAGTAAATATTGTATTGAGTAGTTATAAGAAATTGGTATTGTGTTTATGGATTGTATACTATAGACCTATAAAAAAGTATAATAATTTATTGGAAGTAAAGTGTTGAGAAATCGACCATATCTTTAATGGTTGAAATTTTAAGGTGAAATTTGTTTGGAATAAATGGTAATGCTTATTATCAGGGCTTAGGAAAACATGACATTATTATTAATGTTTATATCATTGCAAAAACAATTCATTTATTGCCAGCCTGAATGGCCAAGTGAGTAAAGAGAAAGTATTACCAATTGTTTTTAATCAACATTTCACAAGTCCAATGACCTGTTAATTGAAGTACAGGTACATGAACATGACAGAAATGATAATGTCTTAAAATAGAATTGTAGAACTTTGGGAATAATTCGGTCAATTCAAAGTGTGGGTGTTATTGTTTACAGACAAATTGATAGTGTATTGATCATGGATTAGAGTTGCAGCTATATCTAAAAAATAAAGCAATTCCGTGGCAAAATAGGCAACCATGGGATTAAGAATTTTTAGTATCATATTTCTCGATGACAAATTAATTACAACAATATATTACTAAATGATATTGAACTATTAAAAATGTGATAAAGATTTAAACATGGCTTATTTTAGGCAGCAATTTGATATACAATAAATGAAAGTCATAACTTATTTGTGTCAGTGGAAATTATTCCATAATATTACAATAAATGAAGAATTGCTTGGATTTTAAAGCTTTTATCCATATTTGCACTTTATTACCCATTTAAATGTCCATAGAACTAAAGTCACAAAATTCTTTTGAAATGCAAGGATGGAATTAAAATAGGATTCTTTATTATCAATTTCTAAGGTTCTTCAATCCAATTAATTTAATCAATCAACCTTTCGATGTGACTGGGCGTTAGTTTGTAATCAGTGTTATCCATAACAGTCACCAATCTAATACATTTCTGTAGACATAGTTCAAGGATTTAATACAGTCACCATTGTCTAATACATTTCTGTAGACATAGTTCAAGGATTTAATACAGTCTCCAATCTAATACATTTCTGTAGACATTATTATTACATGTATTAAGTTCAAGGATTTAATACAGTCACCAATCTAATACATTTCTGTAGACATAGTTCAAGGATTTAATACAGTCACCAATTTAAAACATTTCTGTAGACATAATTCAAGGATTTAATACAGTCACCAATCTAATACATTTCTGTAGACATAGTTCAAGGATTTAATACAGTCACCAATCTAATACATTTCTGTAGACATAGTTCAAGGATTTAATACAGTTACCAATTTAATACATTTCTGTAGACATTATTATTATAAGTTCAAGGATTTAATACAGTCACCAATGACACCAATCTAATACATTTCTGTAGACATAGTTCAAGGCTTTTATACCGTCACCAATCTAATACATTTCTGTAGACATAGTTCAAGGATTTTATACAGTCACCAATCTAATACCTTTCTGTAGACATAGTTCAAGGATTTAATACAGTCACCAATCTAAGGCATTTCTTTAGACATAGTTCAAGCATTTAATACACTCACCATTCTAATACATTTCTGTAGACATAGTTCAAGGATATAATCATGACATTATTTTCTGTGTTAGGTTCATGGCTCCTATGGGGACCTGTCAACATCACCGATGGACTTGAAACTTGGCCGGGACCTTTGCCATGAATTGTACAAGAGGTATCCTCACGCTTTCGCTCGTAGACTCAAGGCTAGGGAAGGTGGCCAGAAACTGTTAAATGCTCGTAACCACGTGTGGTTCCAGGAAAACACGAGTCGTTCAAACCCATCAAGTGCTAGATCTGTTGGTGAGATTGATTCCAAATCTGGACATGCAAGCCGGGATGTGGAACTTCATTACTATGCAAGGCCAAGATCAAGATTATCAGAGGATGCTTTAATGCTGACAAGTCAAACTCATGGAATTTATGACCCGCCGTTGACTGTGACTCAAAGGCTCAAGCAGAACAGTAAAAACTTGAACACATTGTTGAACGAGAATTCTCCGCTTAACCGCTTCAATAATAAATATCATACAGATTTGCAGCATGACACAAGTACAGACTTACAAGAGTACATGATTGAAAGGGGTAAAGAAAGAAGCAGACATAGACAGAAACATAAACGAATCATCATACAACGAAAGATTAATGGGAGCGATGAAGGCAATAAGGAGAACGAAAGCAAGGCAAGGAGATGGGTGAGTAAATCTGCCTCTCCTACTTCAAGAAATAGGCAGCAGTACAGTTTACCAAAGTCACCCTTAAATGAAGGGCATCTTGTAAATATTGATACATTACTTGCCGAGTCAGATTTAGAAATAGACTCAGTTCTCGAGAGAATCACTCGGCAAATGGTCAGCCCAGATTTCCTGGCAAAAAGTTCCAATGAAAAGGGAGATGATTCCATGGAGTGGCTGGAAACCTCAAAGATAGCGGAGGTTAATTATTTGCCCTCGCTGCTCAAAGGCACAAACAGCAGATGTGAAAGTCCAGCGATAGATTCTAGTCCGGGCAGTAGTGCTAGTACATGCAATAGGAAACATTCTGACAGACAGACATCTCAGAAAGTAACTAATACGAGTGCAGTGAGTGAATCAGACACTGACGAGGCACAAACTAGGCATCCTGATCCAGATGTTACCAGGCCCTCTGCAGTAGCAGCAGCTGTTACCTCAGACTATGAAGTCGAGCAGAAAATCAATGAGATTAATGATATAAAGCACAGGTTTGTGAGTAATTCTGAACATATAAACAGTGAAGACACTACAGCAGTGCCAGGAATATTGAAAGTATGTTTTGACCCTTTGGAAGTTAACTTGCCCAAATGTGAAAGTGAGGGGATAGATTTTACTCACAGGGACTGTGAAACTGTGATACACGAGAATCAAAGTGTGGCTGAATGCAGCCAAGGTGCTTATAATTGTGTTAAACGCGCGAGTCCATGTGATAGTGCGGGTAATATCAACAACGAATGTGAAAATCAATGTGATAATCAAACAGGTAAATGTGGTGAAACAAATGTTATTAAAGTTGTGAACAAAATTTGTGAAAATGATGACTGTGAACAGGGTGAGAATGTTGAGTGTTGTCATGGTGACAATCACCTGCCGATGGATGGTTATGTTGCCATGGATACCAGATCTGTAAAGCAGACAACAGTCATGGTTTCCAGGACCAGTCAGCAAGGTAATACATGTGTATCATTTTAAATTTATCTTTTTTTTTAATGTCTGATTGTTGTAGTGTACCACCAAAATGATGATGATGATGATGATGATGATGATGATGATGATGATGATGATGATGATGATGTGAGATGATGATGATGATGATGATGATGATGATGATGATGATGATGATGATGATGATGATGATGATGATGATGATGATTTTGGGAATAATCCAATTTGGGGATTTTGATTGTTTTTGCGCTAACAATACTGATTTTGGGAAAGGTAATTCAATATAACTTTTGTGAATTTATTTTACCGTTTTGCTTTGGGAATGCTGGGTCTGTTCAAATTTCTCTAGATACAGCTGAAAAATGCCTGTATATGTTCTCATTTTTTTTACATTCATTATATAAGACATGTTGTTTGTGTGTTCTAAAAATAATATCATTTCAAATATTTTCCCATTTCCTTTAAGCTGTTTTGTATGGCCTTTTTTCAGAAGTTTATTTATTGTTGTTTTAAATTATACAAATGTACTTATTATTACATAAAGAAGTTGATTCCTTTATATTTGTCATTAGAAATAGAAAATTTAAGCCATGAATGTCTTTTTTATAAAGAGAAGATTGAAAAATGGTTTACTTCATTTTTCTTTTAATGATATACATTGTAACTTGTCAACTTTACCTTTGAAAAGATCTGTTAACAAATTGTTAAAAAGGTTACATTCAAATGAACAATACATTCAAATTATGGCATTCAAATTATGGTAATAGCTAAATTATAATTTTTATAACTTTGCAGCATTTTATGAATTAACGCTTTTGTGAGGTCAGGTTTAGGTGTAGTTTACATCAGTCAATCTTATCATTTTATCAATGCCCTTTTGATATTCTTGTGAAGCAAAAATTCCACTAGTCAATTGGTGCTTAACTGCATAGTTTGATTTTGAAGAATGTAAAATGATTTGCTCACATTTCAATAGGCGATATTTAAAAGCCTTCGTATTGAAAAGTAATTGAGAAACTTCATGAATAATTGACTGTGATTAAATTGGTTTTCATTCAGGAGTTTTTATTCATGATACCTGCCATCTTGAGTTCCTATGTAAATAGAATTACAGATTATATGGAAGTGTAAAAATCTGTTTGATAGTTGATAATTCACTACTGGATTGTGTCCTATAAATAGTATGAAAAGGTTATTGTATTGCATGTGTTTTTTTTTATAAATAAAACATTCAAAATGAAGGTATTTGCATGCAGATCATACAGCCTTTATTGGGTCACATAATAAAAGGCCAAAAAGTTGTATTTTTCCTCAAATCCAGTTTAAACACTCTGTATCAATGGTTAGGCTTTTGAATTTTAACAGAAGTACTCTAATGAGTGTTGAATGTGTTATTGCAATTTTACTGATTATTTTTTGTTAAGGATTTTCTTATTTTTTATCAGCACCCTGTACCTTTTGGATCCTGTATTGTTTCTTAAATTGCAGCTTTAAGGAATTCAAGTACCCCATAAACAGTTCTCACAATAATTGTTCCAGTTTCCTGATTATAATCCATTTTTAGTAGCAGGTGACATGTTCACAAGTCTTTTTTATTAGCATATATATTATATTACTATTTTTATATTACTCAATTTCTACTAGCCCGAAAAAAAATCACATTTTCTTGGCTGTCGGACTTGTGGTTTCAAAGCGTGAAGACTGCATGAATTATGTAAAAGTTATTTGTTCAGAACAAACAGCCATCTAAAATTAAGCTCAAATCTATTATATCTGAAAAGTAAAACAGATACAAAAGATGCACACTAAACTCTCTCAAGGAAAGGCTTAATAATGAGTGTTTGCCTTTTGTTTGCATAATTGAATTTGCATGTTGCTGTTTGCCAATTTTAAAACAATTTATTGTGGCACACAAGGCAATTTAATTTCTTTACGACCAATTATCAATAAGCAAGTGCAGTGTTTTTTAATGGCAAGTTTGGGGCATATATTCGGCCCCATTCCCCTTAAAAAAGAGTATATATTTTTCCCCCATTTTGTAAAAAAAATCCCCTCCAGAAATAAAAATTTTTTTTTTTTTTTTTTTTTTTTTAGAAAGAACAGTCTCTTAATCATGATAAATATATCTCAAATTTATAGTATATAACTATAATTTATATTATTTTGAATTATTAGAATTATTATAAAGAGTTATATTAAATAGTTTTTCCCAATTCAGTGGACTTTTCACATTAATTGCATTTTTCTCCCAAAATGGCCAGGAAAAGGCCTTATGTATCTATATTGTGTCAATATTTGTTGATAAAATCATTCCAATTTGGTCCATTTTATTGATAAACAATGCTAAAATTTGCCATTTTATCGATTTAAAAGATCCCAATTAGACTCAGAATGGCTAAGAAAACTGAGACTGTGCATGAAGGCTGAACTGTCTGAAACTTATGTTGAAAAAATCATTGATATATATTTTAATTTTAAGAAAAAGGACAAAGACATTCAGGTGTGAATATTATATTCATACAAACATGTGTATTAATATAATAAATATCATTACATATAAATAAGTGAATTTTTAATTTTCCCCTTTTCCAAAAAAAAGATGCCTTTTTTCCCTGTTGGACGGGCCCCGCCACCATTCCCCTATAAGTGAAAAAACACTGAAGTGTCAAATTGATAAAACTCATTGATTAGACAAGCATACACTGACAAAAAAGACAATTTTTATGTCCCCCATTATAGTAGCGGGGGACATTGTTTTTGCCCTGTCTGTTTGTTGGTTGGTTGGTCTGTTGGTTGGTCTGTTTGCGCCAACTTTAACATTTTGCAAGAACTTTTGCTATATTGAATATAGCAACTTGATATTTGGCATGCATGTGTTTCTCATGGAGCTGCACATTTTGAGTGGTGAAAGGTCAAGGTCAAGGTCATTCTTCAAGGTCAGAGGTCAAATATATGTGGCCAAAATGGCTCATTTTATGAATACTTTTGCAATATTGAAGATAGCAACTTGATATTTGGCATGCATCTGTATCTCATGGAGCTGCACATTTTGAGTGGTGAAAGGTCAAGGTCATCCTTAAGGTCAGAGGTAAATACATGTGGCCCAAATAGCTTATTTTATGAATACTTTTGCAATATTGAAGATAGCAACTTGATATTTGGCATGCATGTGTATCTCATGGAGCTGCACATTTTGAGTGGTGAAAGGTCAAGGTCATCCTTCAAGGTCAGAGGTCAAATATATGTGGCCCAAATAGCTTATTTTATGAATACTTTTGCAATATTGAAGATAGCAACTTGATATTTGGAATGCATGTGTATCTCATGGACCTGCATATTTTGAGTGGTGAAAGGTCAAGGTCATCCTTCAAGGTCAAATATATGGGTCAAAATTGCTCATGTAATTTCACTTCTGCAATATTAAAGCCAGCAATTTTATATTTGAAATGCATGTGTATCTCATGGAGCTGCACATTTTGAGTGGTGAAGGGTCAATGTCAAAGTCATCCTTCAAGGTCAAACGTCATATAGGGGGACATTGTGTTTCACAAACACATCTTGTTTAATTAAAATCTTGAGTTAAGCGACATTGAATTGGGTCAGTAGGAAATAGCTAACAAAAGTATTATTACTGATGGGGCCTCATATATTGCATTAGTTTTTAATGACAGCATAATCATTGTAAGAATGTTGAAAAGGGATGTCAGACTGACCTTGATCAACTGTTCTTAAGGAATTATGAACTTTATACAGGTGCATTAAAGGTGGTGGCGATAGGAGCTTGATATCCAGAACTTGTCTTATGTGGCATAGGTGTAACTGTTTTCTGTACTTGAAGAAACAAGTGTTATCTATTTTTTGTCTTATCCAAGTTGGTGTTTAGGAATTTAAAAAATACTTTTTATGCATAATCATTATGAATTCTTGGTTGGAAGCTAGTGATATTTCATGTATACACAATTTGCAAATTTTTCATTTAAGATTCTTCTTTTGAATTCAAAAATGGATAAATGTGTGATTCTTTCAACCAACTGAGATGTAACCATGGTGATGTCTGTTTCAGATTCTGATTTGGACTCAGGCATAGGATGTGGAAGGTAGGACGTTTCTTGTAAATTGAACAACACTCTGGGAAAAGGGGGCTTAATGCATGTGATTAAAGTGTAGTCCGAGATCAGCCAGTGCAGTCTGCACAGGTCATTTTGTGAGGACACTAAATTGCAAAAGGACTGGATTTTTGTTAAGATGGACAATCTTCAAATGAAAAATTCCATACAAGCCAGGGCCCTTGCTATACCTTCGGGAATTGGGGCCGGGGCCCTTAGAGGGGGGAATTGCGCCATTTTGGGCGAAAAGAGAAATTTTAGAAGATCTTTTCACCAACCATTCAACACTTAAAATTGCTTTATTTTAATGTAATTTACATAAATATACATTAAATCAAAGGTTAATAGCACGATACCAGCTGGCAACATAGGTATAAAAGTATAATAAAAAAAACATTTGGAGGGGGGGAATTTTTAGCTGAAATAGCGGAAAAAAGTATACTATTATAAGGAGGGAATGGGGCCAAATTTCGGCCCAAAAACTGCCATTCAAGGGCCCTGCAAGCGGAAAGTGTAATCCCTGATTATCCTGTGCTGACTGCACAGGCTAATGTGGTACGATACTTTACAAACTTACATTACATCTTGTTTTTTCTCACAGCAAGACTCAATTTTATTGATAATTGTTTGCTTGCTCTGGTTAGGGTTTATCTTTTGCCATCCTTAAAGGCTGCTTCCCTCAGACAAAATGTGCCAATTGACCTTTCGACAGCGAGAGTGAAGCAACGCCCACCGATTTCAAGGGGGGTCACTCCGCCGAAGTCCGTCATAAAAATGGCTACGCGAATCGGCCGCATAAGTGAACCAAAAAGGCCTCATGGTATACCAGAAAGGCCATACAATAGTTTTTATTATCATTGAATATTGGTGCTGAATATAATTATCATATCTATTAAAAAGTCAAAACTTTTTTATTAGTCTACTTAAAAGCCGTTAAATTTATCATCAAAGTCGGCAAAATTATCGCCAATTATCGCATACAGTATGAATTGTTCGTTTGTCACAATATTTTTCCTTGAGTAATAGATGTTTCAGTTTTTTAATTAAAAGCCGTTAATTTTTGCAACCGATGGCAACATCGCAAATGTGGCACAGGTAAGTAAATTTATTATAATAGAAGACGAAGAACGTTTTTATTGAAATCCGATATAACACATATCTACAATGCGTTTGGTCAAAATGACCCATGCGCATTGTTATAATCGTATAACAAAGTCAAAGTCGTCAAAAAAGTAACATACACAATATATTATTATATATTATTATTTCCTCGAAAACTATCTTCTGCAATGTTTAAAATATAAAAAGTTGAAAGAATTTTCATGTACAAAAAAACTCGCTAATCAGACCGGGTTTTCAAAGGGTCATTCACAGTTTGCAGCATCTGTTTTGATAACGGATTAGTAGAAAGCCCACATATGGTGTAAAATGACACTTATTGGCCCCTATTGATAATTACTTGCGCATTTGAAAATAGTTTCTTAACTTACATTAAATTTGGAAGACTTAAACCGAAAGAAATAAAAAATGTTTTATTCTATGTGATATTATTAAAAATAATAACTGATTGTCTTTATTATTACGATTTCATTAGCATTAAAAAAATCTAGCAAAGTTTATAATGTCTTATTTATTTGCCGACTGCATTAGAATGTCAAATTTATTTAACGTTGGCCACCTTTGAAAAATGGTTTTAATTGTTCCTTTCTAATTTGTCTATATAGAGGATAAACAAGTACAAAGTGATACTCTTTTTTATAACGTGTCCGTTGCAAAACTTACATTTTCTATTTTCGCATAGTATCTTATTATAACGACTGTGTTTTGCTTTCGGGCGATCGCTTAATATGTTGAGATTAAGCTGTTCGTGTGGACGACCACAAAGACGAATCCAACGTTTGAATTTTTCAAGATTAGTACCCGGTTGAGGGAACGGAAAAAACGTACTTCCATCTTTTAACCGTTCTGGATACCTTGTGTATGAATAACAAGTGCCATAACAGCACCTTTCAACCATTTTCTTTGTTTAAAACACAGAATTACGTATAAGCTTATGTGTCGGACAACTGCGAGTTTGACGGACAAAATGGCGGATAGTAACGGGCCTAATCTATGCTGTAATCTGATTGGTTAATAAGCCTGTCAATCAATCGGCTGTCGAAAGGTCAATTCTCCACCTAAAAAGTTAACATATGTTCCAAGGTCCTAACATTTTGAATAAATTGACTTAAATTATGCTTAAGTAACGTAAGGCTCTACTCTTGCAATGTCTTACCAATACAACAACGACTTAAATATTAAAAGATGAATGTGCAGTCTAGACTGATTAATTTAAATGTCAAATGCCTCAGGGAAATGCATACAATCTCAAATCTTTTTCAGGGTAGGAACCAGTACTTGGTATTGTTTGAAAGGTTGAAAGATGTTGGGAAATTTTAATCTGGGTCCAGTATTTTATACAAGTTGTATTTCTAGGGATTAAGTTAGGCTATAAAAAAGGGTCTGGCGGGGTTGGGGGAGGGGTAAAAATTGGCAGAGCCACCTATTTCCTGAAAAAATAGCTTTATTGTAAACTTATACATTTTTAGTTACGTCAATAGCCAATAAAAGCATGTTGGATGAGTCTGCATTTGCAAGAACATTGACAAATAAAAGATGTACATAAAATGGTGGGATATACTATAAAAGTGTGGGGCATAAAAATGGCAGGGAGGCCCTACCTGCCATTCAGCTTAAAATAAATCCCTAATTTCATTCAAAACTTCCTATTGATCAAAGCAACAAAAATGCGAAAATTTTCTAAATTGAATCATGCTGAATTTGGCTTCCCCTTAAACATACAGTAAGGGCCCTGGTTTTGTTTAATGAAAATCATTAAATATGTATAATTAAATAGTAAAAACACATGTAGTAAAGATAACAATTCAACATATGAATTGATAATGGAGATGATAAATGATGATGATGATGATGATGATGATGATGATGATGATGATGATGATGATGATGATGATGATGATGATGATGATGATGATGATGATGATGATGATGATGATCATGATCATGATGATCATGATGTTGATGATAATGATGTTGATGTTGATGATGGGGGTTCTGGTGGTGATGACAATCATGATAAGGAGTTTGATGGTTACGAACTAAAAAACTATTCAAAGCATCACAATAAAATTAACAAAAAGCACTAAGTCTGTTGTGAAATGTACATAGTTATTTTACTTGTATTAGTGTGTGTTTTTTTCAGCTCATGTGCAGAGGTTCTGCCTGGCAAATCCAAGGGCAGACAATCCACGTCTGGCATGAGGCTGCAACCTGTCAAGGCAGACCACAGTATTCTCCCTTTAAGGTATGCTATTATTCTTGGCAGCTTGTTAGATGTCTGAAAAAGAATGTATATCAGATATGTGTATTAGCTAGTATTACCATTTAAAGAAAATATGTTGGTGCTGTCTATGCTACTAAAATCACTCATTTACAATGCATGAGCATAGCTTATTAAAATATGTGTTACTACATGTAAATCCATTGATTAACAATACCAGAGGGTTGCATAATAAATGGCAGTTTTATATATAATTAAAAAATATATCAGATCAGCTTAGAATGAAATTAGTTTTTACACTGTCTTGGTTTAACAAAGCTTTGTTATTCTAATGCAAATGCTCTGGTGGTTTTATTTCTACATGTTATAATTTTGAAATGTTGTTTTATGGATCAACTTTATTTAAAAAAAGGAGATGTAATACATATTATTATCATATATATTATTATCAGTTATATTATAATATATGAATATATTCATATATTTATATATTCAAGAATACAGGAGCTTTTCTCACCATTTTGGAAACATGACCAAAACCTGTGTAATTGTAAATTTTAGCATCAATTTCTTTTAATTAGGAACAAGACAATTACCAGTAGTACTTGTTGATTGATAACTGTTTTTAGCAAAGTGAAAAACATAATTTCTTTCATACATATACATTACTTTTTTTTAATGAATGCATACTAACTAATACGTGAATGCATATGCATGCTTACAATAAAGTTAAGCACAGTTAAATTTAGCATTTGTTTAAGAAAGCAGATGATAACAAGTATTTTTGATACATTCTTGTATTTATCTGTTGTAGATACATTTGAATGGGTAAAGATTAACACCTATCAATACCCTGTTTATTTAAATATTTACACACACCTTTGAAGTTAAGTAGTGGAGAAGTAGCAATTTGAGAATGCTTTACTCAGGAAATAGTTATTTAAGACAACAATTCTGTTTTGTGTTAATGGCGAGGATAATTCCCTAAGCAAACATGAAATTGGTCTTATATAAACTATACCTATGGTGGGAATAAATGAAGGATATAATAGCTTTCAGGTTGGCTTGCCTTTAATGACATGATAGTTTGCATGACCTTTTTATCATGTGCACTTTTTTTTCAACCGGTAAGTTGACAAACCTTAAGTAATTATCAACTGCCACTCAAACTGATTATTTGGCAATCATGCATTATTCAGGCAAATCACAACATTTCAATATTTATTTTAAGTTATTTCAGTTTAAAGTCATTTGTTGTATAAGCTTGTCAATTTTCATTGATTTAAATTCGAACAACACATCCAGGGTGGATTGTGGAACTCTTGCGGGACATTTTTCATAAATTTTTTGGGAATTTTAAAGTAAATTTTCACCAAATTAACTTTTGCATGATTACATGTATTGTTACATGTAAAACTGAATGAAACAAAAATAACTTCAAGATATCTATAACATTTTAAAACTTAACATTTCCATGCTTAAGAGCTCTATTTGCAAACACTTGGAAGTGAAACAATCAATTGGGAATTTTTTAAACTGGATTAAGGACAAAAACTATTTTTCTCTCACCTACTTAATAATACGGAAGACAGTGAAAAAGAGGAGATTACTGTGCAATTCTTGCAATCTTAGAAGAAAAACTTGTCTTCGATTTGAGGTACAGACTTAAATAACTTTTCTTGTTGCTCATTTTGTTCAACAACTGTAATCAATGCATCATTTTTGCACTCTCACAGGCCTGATTTTGACATTCCAAGTGTTGGAATGGGAGGCAACTCTTTTGATGTCTCTGACGACACAAACATAAGGCTGGGAATCTGCCGCGAGTCCATCCGGGAGAAAAAGGTCGTGGAAAAGTACAGAAGGGCTAGAACGCCATGTCGCCACATTATCATTAAGACCTCAGAAATTAATAGACCAAAGAGTGCCCCTACGTTGGAGTCAAAATCAAACTTAAAACCAGTGGATATACCCATTTCTGCTGAAAACTCTGACTTTTCTCCTGATGAGGAGTTTATTGCTCAGAGCCAGACGCTTGGTAGACAAACGTCTCGGAGTCCCAGATCAGTCCAAGAGAAGTATGCATCCACACCAAATCTTGTAAAGGCTAACGAGTCTTCAGCGTTAGCTGGTCCAATGCTTGGGAAGTGGTCATCCAGTACGCAGCATCTGAAACCTCGTAAGATTTCACAAGATTCAACAGAATCTTCAAGAGAGGATGGTTCCCTTTCTGAGTCTGAGAGCGATGAAAGTATTGGGGAACCGGTTGAACATAATTTTCATGTGAACAGTAGTACACCTGTTCATAGGCATCCCCGTTTGAATTATGAGCGTGGTTACAATAGTGATCAGAACACGTTGTTTAACGGTCGATTGAATCAGGATTTTCACGAAGGGAAAGGTTCGGAGACTAATATCTTCGGCAAGAAGGGCATGTTTAAGCCAGCAGTGTCATCCCCCCGTGTGAAAGAAAAAAGACTTAAACTGAGAAGCATTTTAAAGAACAAGAAAGGAAGTTTTAATCCAATTGTGAGTGAGAGTAATCATTCCGTTGCAGAAAGAGTGGCCGTGAATAGGATTTATGCAAAAGACAGGGGACAAGAAAGGGAGGCTACTCATTCCATTCCACAGTCTAGTGCAAGAGAAATTTATAGTGACTTAGACACTGACCGCAGAAGAAGTGATAGTGAGAGAAGTGGTTCTGTGAATGAGCGAAACTTTGGGAGACGTTCAGCATCTTCGGGCTCTGCAGATCCCTTAGAGATTGTGGCTGATGTTCACAGGACTAATTCTGGCTCTGCAAGACTCCAGGAGGTTAACAGTGCAAGCTCGAAGAATCATTTAAATGAAAACTTTAGGTTGGGAAACGACCAATCCCGACTTCAACATGAAAATTTGCCACAAAGTCACCAAAATACTTGGGAATCAGGAAAGAGTCAATCATTGCAAACAGACACAGAGCGTTCCCCCAAAGCACAGCCACCAAAGAAACCGGCCCGAACAAAGCATAAGCGGGCTGCACCTGATCTCAGCTTCTCCAAGTACAAAATAAAAACTCCAGAAGGGAGATCTGTAAGCACTCGTGCAAATGGTAGTCAAAATTACTGTAGTGAAGTACAGCCAGTTCTGCAGTTGTACCGGGAAGGTTTGTTAAACTTTGTGGTTAAGAATATATACATGAATATTTAAGCCTTGTTATGGGAAAATGGGATTTTATGCATGTGTGTAGTGTTTTCCTAGATGAGCCTGTGCAGTCTGCACAGGCTATTCTGATTTGAGACTTTCAACATGAACTTGAGTTTTTGCTTAAAAGGGACTTCCTTTAAACTTAACATAAAATAAAAGCTGAAAGTGTCATCCCTGATTAATCATTAGCCTACAGTGCAAACTGTAGATGCTTAAATCTGGGACGACACTTTACACAAATGCATGAAACCTGTTTTCTCAGGGAGGGCTGATATTTTCTTTAAATTTCTTAAGTTAATAACACTTTTTTTCAGTTTATATGTTTATTACACTCTTTAATTTGACTTTTATTCTAAATCTGCAAGCTACCACTCACCCATTGTCAGTTAGATGCTATAGTTAACCCTTTGCATGCTGGGAAATTTGTCGTCTGCTAAATTGTTGTCTGCTGAATTTCTAAAATTAGCATTTTCTTCGATTTTTTTCAAAGAATACTGTCAGAATAGCAAACAGTTTGGATCCTGATGAGACGCCATGTTCTGTGGCATCTCATCTGGATCCAAACTGTTTGCAAAGGCCTTCAAAATTTGGTTCCAGCACTAAAAGAGTTAAGGGTTGTGTTCAACAACTACATATCTCTGTACAAGTATTCAATTAAAATGGATCATGGCCCCATGGGAAACTTAACATGTATTGGCAATACTAATATCTGACAGAGTTCTTGGGTCAGTTATTTTTCATATTCAAATTCCATGCCATAAAAGATATTTATTTTATGCTTTCCGGTGGTTTATAGAGAAATATCAGTGAATTAAAACTTATCGATAATTTTCACAGTTTACTGTGAAATGACATCTTTTTTTTAAAGAAATGACGTCATTATCCCAGCGAAATTCTTTAGTTAAACTCTTTAACAATGTATTTAAACTGTGAAAAAAAAGCATAAAATAAAAAGAAAATTTGTTGGATTCGGTGGAATATCGAATTTAATTCACTCGTGATCATAGATCACTCGTGAATTAAAATCGATAATCCACTGAATCCAACAAATATTCTCTATGTAACAATTATGCTGCTTATGGTAATGGTTTGTATTTTGTAATTTATCAGAAACTCCCTGTTCTGCGATGACAGAGGTGCCTTTATCAGACACAGAAGATGAAATGGATCATGTCCCCGTACAGTCCAGGTAAGAGTGGTAGATTTATGTCTGTTTAAAGAGCAGACTGCACAAATTATGATAAAAATAAAATCACCTTACTAGTCCAACAACAAAAAAGAAATCTTAATTTGTGCGTTGTTACAAAAAAGTCTCACTGGAGTAGATCTGCATGCACATGATTGTATAAAGCACTTTCAAACAAAAATATACATTATACTTTTGGAATATAAGACAATATCAGAATTACAATTATTACCATTTTCAAGAGTACCATTTCCCAAATAACAATTGCAATTCCAAATTACAGTGTTCTGAATAAGTTTATGTGAAAATTATAGCTTTAAAATAAACATGTTTAAATCAAATAACTCATTCAAATGTATGAATATTGGTATAACTATAGGTGCTTTGTTTATGCAAATATGTTCTTTCTCAAAAATTCAAATATCAACATTTTTGACAACTGAGTGTGAAAAAAGTAGCAATTTCAAAGTATAATATTAAACTGTGAGGTTGAAGCTGCTATTTCACAGATAGGGAAAATGACATAAATGAAACATATTGTTTCATGTTTCAAATTCATTGAAACAAGATCCAGTGTAATATAATTGCTATTAATAACATTGTTAACACATTATCAAAGCTCCAAACTGCCTGGTTAAGTTATTTTAATGCATTTTTTTACTCATTTGCAAAAGTGTCTCAAAACCCTTTTTCAGCTATTTACATGTCTAACTTTGGTTGCTGTTGTGGAATTACTGCTTGGTCAAAACTAACCCAATCAGCATTACTTGTGGAGTCCCTTTGATAACTACAATTATTTCATAATTAGGCTGTAACTATTATGAATGGCATTTATAGGATAATGGTTTGAGCATCTGCAGTGCACTTGGGAGGATTGGGATTAATCCACATGAGCATTCATTATTGTTCACTGACATTAAAAGTATGCAATTTATTATCCAATATATTTCAAGTTACAGAGATATCTATCAATTATCATTAATTGATGAAATATTTACAAATAATCCTTCTATTTAAAAAGCTTTCAGAATTCAATTAGGCCCAAACAGACCAAAATAACAGTAGTGAAAAGTCCTTGTCTATTTTTAGAAGAAGGTTGCTAATAAAAACGTTAAGTTAATTATTTCTTTGTTTTATACCGAGTTTATTAAATGATGCTTTATTGACTGCATTGATAGAGTATTATATTCCAAAAATTGCAAAAACGTCTTTTGGCCTTACTTTATTCGCCACACCTACTGTAGTGTGGAAGCTTTAAGAGTAATGCCAAGTAGATGGACAATACAGTGCGGGGCGCATGTGTAGTACACGACATAAGCCTATCAAAAATTAAAGGTTATTTACAATGGAGGTCCTTTGCTATAAAACAATTGAAAATAAAGCAACATAAACATTTTAAGACCTCGGAAACAAGGCTGAAACCGGTCTGGTATATGTTAAGAATCTTGACTGTTTTCTTACTCTTTGGCAGTTTTGGAAATGTCATCAGGCCTGTACATCATGATTTGCTTAATTTTACCCCCTAGAACGTAGTTGAGGGGCCGAGTTGTATGGGACTCACAATTTACATCACTCTGTCTGTTCAGAGAAAGGACTTGCTTGATGAAATACTCATACTCAATAAAAAATAACTGGGCTAATGAACTACTTATACATTTTTCAATGCACACCACTCATTTCGCATGCACTGATCCATATAGCACAAAGTTGTCCATTAGAAATTTGTATAATCCTATGTTACACATTCCTAAAGTTATGTCATGTTTTACTAAGATGTTCAATAACATGATTGTCACAGCTTGCTAGGTATAACAGATGTGACTCCTCTGTGACAAGCCCTGATTTGTGATTTTAACCAGATGGAATTATGTTTCTAGCATAAACATTATATGACACCATTGCAGCAACCTGACAAAAGCAAAGGAAATGAGTGCTTCAAAAAGTTCCTTATTCGACAAAACTAGAGGAAAACTGAAACTCTTTGGTAAATCAACAAGTTTAGAAAAGGGACTTGACGAAGAGACTAAGAAATCACATAGTAAGGGAGGTAACCTGTTCAGCAAGATGAAGAAAGCCCCATCCATAAAGTCGATTACCTCCCTTTTCAAGCGTAAAAAGAAGGATAAATTTGAGGACAAGGGGTATGAATTTTCTTAAAGTTGTTTGTTTTAAAATTTTGCTTTATATACTTACATCGAAAGTAATAATTAATTATATGGCAAATTGTATATGATCTTTTCTTATAAGCTCTTTAACGATTTAAGAATTGCAGCCGTGTCATTATGAACGATACTTTAAAACATATCGTTGATATTAATTATGTTAGTCATGGAAAGTATTTGGTCACGTTAAGGGATTGATTGTCCAATCACCAGATAGCATCTAAAAAGAATAATTATGTTTTAAATATCACAATGTTATATTGTTCCTTGTGCGTTATTACTTATTAATTTTTGGAGAGCCTAACAATTGATGAAATCACAATTCAGAAGTGTCATATACGGGCAAAATGTGTATATTGTTATTCCCACTTAATTTAAAGTTATAACAATGATTCCCATTCAAGTAGCATCTTTGTTTAAAGGTCATTATCTATATAATATACAAGTAAATATAGATGTACACTGAAATCCGTTACACATCAAATGTTTTATTATTTATTTTTATGTTCATCAAAATTATAAAAATTGTACTCTTCACAGTTTCACTTGCCATGCTGCCCTATTTTTAAGTAAAATGCCTCTACAATTATCATAAAAACATCCAATTTAGTTTAATGTTATGTTTAAAGTCTTGCAAATCTATTTTAGCTCCAACAATGCCATAAACAGCAATGGTCATCTTTCTGAGTCACACCTCAAGCAGTGGTCATCTTGTCAAGTCCTGTCTGCCACCGACCCACCCGCTGACCACCCCACACCGGTCACTTCCACAACACTGGGTGGTCATCCCATCGGTCAGCTTCAGAAGATAAATCATGACGGGACACAAGTGCTGTGCCTTGCCAAGCCAGAGAGCGGACCCTTGGGGTTCTATATTACAAAGGGGAATGCCAAATATGGAAATGGTAAATTGCAGGAATGAAGTTCAAATTTTTGAAATATATTTTTGGACCTAACACGCTATGGTTTGAAAACGTTTTTAACATAAAATGTTTGTACTAATTTAGGCTTTAATGTCTAAATGGGAAATGCCAAAAGTTTTATTTGGCAATTGTAGGTTTGCTGGAGCAAATGTGAATTAACATGTCTCTTTCGATAGTTAGCTTTTGCTTGTATGTCTTGTTCCTTATACTTTTTTTGTCATGAAAGACAAGTATGCATAAACTTCATGAATCACTGCCCATTTGAACTTATTAGAAATTTCTGATTTTATAAAGATTTCATGCATACCAAGTGTTTTATCTCTAAAATTTGGTGTATTACTCGAACAATCTGATATGGAATACCAGAATCTAGCAGTGTTTTTGGTAAAACATTTTTTTCACTTGAATCATTCATTCATATTAACTTTATGATAAATGCTCATTGAATTATTACCCCTAATCAAAATTTGTTTAATGACAACATTGACTGTTAATTTCAACATGCTTCCCGTTATTTCAGGAATCTTTGTGTCTCGATTCTCCAGCACAGATCGGGACCGAAGTTTTGCAGGCCTACTTGGCGTGGGAGACGAGATATTGGAGGTGAACGGTCACCCAGTGAGCTCTCTGTCAAAGGACGAAGTGTACAGCCTCATATGTGCCAGTCCCATCATAGTACTGAAAGTGTTTCCATTTATAGCACGGACGGATGTGTGAAAGATGACACTTCAACATTATTGTATAAAATGTTTTTCCATTCAGGATTTATAGCAGGAAAGATGTTTGATATATTATTTTCATCTCTTTCCTTACATGCTGGGGTAGATGTGTTTAAATTACTTATTTGTGTCAGTCTCTTCTTTGAAAAGCAAGTTTATTTTCGAAAAATTGTTTGCTAATTACGTTTTAAGAAATGCTTAATAAATAACAACTACTTGTATTACAAGAAATGACCATCAATCATTCCCTTTTGATTTTAAGTTTGAAAGATCATACGGATGTTTTAAAGATCACATTTCTTTTCATATTAAGGAATTGTGGTGAAAGAAAATGTTTGGTAAATCATGCTTCCCCTATTTACACCAATAGCTGTTGGATAGATCTACATTTCCTTTATTGTAAGGAATTATGGTTGATAGATCATTTCTTTTTCTTCAAAAAATGTTTAAATGATCACTAGTTCCTCAATAGCAACAATTATGTTTTATTGATTACAAATTCGTCTATAGCAATTAGTATGAATGATTGATCACAACTTCATCAATAGCATAAGGAGCATTTCATAGATAACTCTTTCCTTTAAAAATATATATATAACGTTATATATATCACTCTAGCAATAATTCTTGCGGCTTAGATACTGTTTCTTTATTTGAAGGTCAGATGCAAATGTCTTAAAAAATGTAATGCTTTATAACTAGCAATAATTATTATTCATTCTTAAATGTTGATTGAAAGACATATTTAAAAAGACAACACATTAATAAATATCATAAATATGTGTACTTTTTAACTGAAGTTGGATATAAAATGTTCTTTCAATTCAATAATAGTATAAATTCCTTGTGCATTTGTAAAAAGGTGACTAGTTTAGTTATGATTGTGTCTATGCACTTTTATATTATGTTGCTTTAATTAATAAAATCATACTTTTGTAGGCTATTTATTCACTTTTGATGTTGCATTATTAATTGAAAACTTTTAAAGATGCGAGATTATTTGTATTGACAACATTCATTAAGGCCAGTAAGTTTACATATATGTTTCTTTTTATGTTGTAAAATATTGCAGAAACATTGTTTCTAGTTTTGTTAAAAGTAATAAATTACAAACCATTTAGTATTAACATGTCTTTTATGATAACAACTCATATAACCATAGATTTGAAATTAATAAAATGTACTAGAATGACATGAGCATTATTTTAAATTAAATAGTGTAATGATTGATTCTTGATTAATTATCTTTCATAAATGAAAAGAAACTTTCCTGAAATATCAGTAAAGTTGTTTCCTCATTTGTATAAACTTATACTGTTACTAATACAAATAATTATTCACATTTAATATACTCATATAGCTGGCTAGGAATTATTGTTTTCCATTAGCAGATGTTATGCAACAATGCTAGATGTCTTTATTTATGTGCAATCAATTTATGATATTTTTATATTAACCATGCAGTTTGTGTCACACTCAAAATATTAATCAATATAAACAGTAGAAAAAATATAATTGTAATCACAGTCTTCCATGAAATACAGTTTTGATATAATTATATTACTTCAGTTATAGATTGAACATTCTTTCTCGTGATATCCTTAGTGTCATTTATAAGTATATTTTAAGGCTTCACGTAAGCATGTAGAAACATTTGTGTACGTGTTTTAGGTTTAAGTGTATGTTCATTTTTATGCCCCTGAAGGAGGGCATATAGTGATCGCACTGTCCGTCCGTCTGTCTGTCTGTCCATCACACTTTGCGTTTAGGTTTTGAAAAAGGCTCATAACTTCTATGTCGCTTCAGATGTAACCTTCATATTTGGTATGCATGTGTACATGGACAAGGCCTTTCTATACGCACATAAATTTTGCGTTTAGGTTTCGAAAAATGCTCATAACTTCTATCAAAGCGTTTTTTGGGTGCATATGTCATCCTATGGAGACAGCTCTTGTTCATCTGTTATATTATCAAATTATTTTGTATTTGTTGTACAAATAGTTACGTTTAATATGCATACTAACAACGATGTATGATACCACTGGTACAAATCAGCGAAATGGAAAGAAAACATGAACATCATGTTTGTTGTGTTGTTTATTTTAAAGTTTGTGCATAGGTTGCTTTACTTCAAATAGTTCTTTTCTCTCAAATTGTGATTTAATCTTAAAATTTATCGATGATATTTGTTTTATTTTCATGTAAGACCGTTTTATCATTTCATGAGTTGCCATGTACAACATTTATTTTCACTAGTGACGGATATCCTTGATTAACAGTATGGTGATAGCACATGGTTACAATAAAAGCACTCACTGCTTGTGTCGAAAAAAATCCCGTTGTTTTTTAAAATGGTCGCTCGAATGCATTTTTATTGAATTTTACTTTTTGTTTTCTGTTGTTTATTATTATCTCAAACTTTATACGATTGATTCGGATTATTTCACATTTGTAATAGAAATAATTTACTAAAAGTACCAACAAACTTGGCATAAATCCAATGTGAAATGATCAAACATCATTCACTCGAACTGAAGTTAAATTATGAGGTTGCCATTCACTGTCGTTATACTGCGATTCACATTGGGGATTGAAATGTTACCAATTTAACTGAACCAAACAGTATTAGCAGAACACACAGCTGCCTGTCAGTCCGAAACACAGCTTACTTAACACACACCTGTCCTCCGTACACAAAACAGTTTGAATACTACACCAACGCTCCTAATTTTCATCTGAATGAAATAATATAAATATAAAGTATTTCGTTCAACAATACGTAATGTATTCATTTATATTGCGGTTCAGTAAAAACGTACTTCGATATGATAAATAATTTTGCAGTATGCCATTAAAGGTATATTTTGCAATAAGTCCTCCGTGAAGATTATTAAAACATGCACGCACAACAGTATATCAACAGAACGAAACAGGTTGTTTATTTGTAAATAATATATAAACAAAAACTAATACAAAAGAGGGTTGTTTCACAATCATGTGCAATGCTAATATTAAACATGTAAAAGGAGCATTGTTTTCATTAAATGAAAAGTGTACAGGCCTATACGATATTTGATTTCTCTCAGGGTATATCCATGAAACAATATTCTCAGTAGAGTGCGAAAATAAATATTTTTTATAAGCGCTTGCAATTAATAAGATTTAGGCCTGGGGCTAGGTGGGCAGGCATCAAACAGATGCTTTTACGCCAATAAATTATGTTTGCATCGACCAATCTTAATGAAACTTAATATAACAAGCTTGTACTGAGACCAAACTTGGGATTGTATTTTGGACATGCGATGTCTCGGTAAAGGTAGCTGTTGCTAAAAATTGAAAAGAAAATTCTAAAAAAGAACTTGGGATTGGATGGATATAATGTACTGAATTTTGTACATAATGTGCTTTATGCGACGACTGCACGAGAATCATTTTGGGTCATTTGGATATGGTCTTTATCAATGTTACTAAAATAGACAACGTTTAAACATTGCTTGTGCTTGGGTCAGTAGGGGTAAAGGTCATGGTCACTGTTTCTAACATTAGTATATTTTTCGCTCAATAGCCTTGGGTGTCGTTATGAGATTGTGTGTTTTTTGCTTCCACTCAAACTTTTCTTGTGATTTCACCATTATTTAAATTACATTGATAATTTGTATTTAAGTCTGAGACACATATGAAAATACACCTTGAAGTCTTCATAACATATACTTTATTTTATTTATCTAAACAGTTGAAAATAGGATCGGTTCATCTTTGATAATTCGTTAAAATCAATGGTCAGACGATCCGTCATTAGTAGATAATATAGTCCGCGTACACTTTATTTTTCTCAATGTGTGCATAACCAGTTTTTCATGATGGACATTTTTTACATTGATATATCACGTACTAACCTCAAGGGTCTTAATAAATTGCAATCACTAAACAAAAGTGAAATATATGTCCGGCCAAATTCGTCGTGTATCGTTCGTTGGCTTTTTACCTCTAGTGGCCACATTTTTTGCTTACTCTTGATGAAACTTGGTCAGATGTTAATATTGACAATGTCTGGGCCTATTCTCCTTTGAGGTCAACAATTGGTTAAGGTCAAATCTTGGAAATAAACATCGTTACCACTCTAGATTTTACATTTATGACTCAATTGTGATACAAACTTTTCAGAATGTTTATCCTGACAATATATTTGCATGTTTAAACAACTGGATGAAATCGGTCTAACAACAAAGAATCCACGTAAAATCCTAGAAAAACAACATAACGACTTCAGAAGCCACAGTTAAGATTTAATTTGATTGATCTTGGTCAGCAAGTTCACCTTAAGTACATGTATTTACAGGTCAAGTTTAGACTCGGGTCAAAGGGGGTAGCAAATGAGATCACCAGGTAAAACGTTTATCAATATTGTCGCCACTACAGAAGCCCCATGTATGCCTGAACTTTAAAAAAACATAAATTAATAATGAGTACGATAAAGATTTTTTTTAAAGGGAAGTTTGATTTTGAGTCATGTAGTTCTAAAACAGGCTTATTTAGTCAAAATCTTTTTTCAACCTTTTAACCACACCAGAAGAACACTATCACTCATTCTTGATTAAAATTAGTCGGATTGCTTATCATGATAATATCCAGGCCAAGTTTGATTGTGGGTCATGTACAGTAAAAAACCAGGTCAACAAGTAAATTGTTAGAGAACCGATGTTTCCACATTAGAAGCCAGTTTCAAGAGTTTAGCTTTACAACACTTGGTCGGAATGTTTATCTTGAACAAATATATATTCCAATTTGGAGCAAGCATGTTCCTTATAGGTCATGAAGTTAATTCATAGAAATAACGTGTTACCATTTCAGAAATCAAATGATGAAGGAATCTTGATTAAACTTTATCCGAATGTTTATCTCGGGGATGGGTTACCAAAGTCTTGGTCAAGTTATGTAAAAAACATGGATACCCGGTCAAATCATCGACATCTGTTTCCTGAACTCAGGTGAGATTAAGGTCATTATGGTCCTCTTGTTTTTTCATGACTGACACAAAATATCAGAAGACACAGTCGTTTAAATGTATCGAGGGTAAGTTAAAGTCTATAATTGCTAGCAGTTTATTTAGTAATTAATATTGAGCAACGAAATTATGAAATTTCATCTATATATATGTATAATTTATACGGGATCATCTATGACATTATATATTACACGCACCAGACTTTGTGCATAATTATAGTGGGAACCTTTTGTAATTTGTGAAATTCTCTTTTTTTCTAATTATGATTGGGAATCCATGTACATGAAATTTAAACTACGTATGTGTATTGTTAAATTTGTGATACAATGTATTCTGAATAAAATAGTATTACATAGCTAATCCAACTACATGATATAATCCTGCGTAAACCAAATGGCAATACATGTCAGGCCTTAGCGAGAAGATAACGAAAAGCATGACGTTTGTTAGTTACACGTATCGAAGGATATCAATACATCATGATAAACGTTTTGGACATAGGGAAATCGAAAGTAGTTTCATACAAAAAATGGCGGCCATGTTGAGAACATCGCAGTACAAAGGTTCAGATGTTGTTTACGACGTGTGTTGTTCAATCTGCGAAGATGATGGCATATATAAAGAAGGACTGTTTTATTGTGCGAAATGTTCAAAGTATTTCTGTGACAGTTGTGTGAAAACGCACAATAAGTTTCATAAGGATCATTCAGTAAATGTAAAAGGTGAAGGTGATCTATGTCCTGATAACAAAACAGTGGATGATACACTGGAGTTATGTGAGATACACACATCGGAGAAGCTGACGATGTTCTGTGACGATCACGAAAAGCTGCTTTGTCAATTTTGCTTGCTTCATAATCACAGGTAACAAATAAAATATTTTTGACGATAAATGAATATTAAGGTCAAATTAAAAGAATGTTGGTTTCTTACCATCATCAAGTAAAAACAACAATAATAATATTGCAACCTATACTACTATTACTACTTCTAATAATAATAACAACACATATGTTTTTTCAGACAATGCAGTCATGTAGTCCCATTGGCTGATAAGATCAAATCTGCTACACGACGCATGGACGTAGCTCAAATGTCAACAAGCATTGAACAGTTACTGAAACGTTTAGAGGATATGCTGAAAATTGGCGAACAACACATAAACTCACTCCAAACTTCATACGAAACAGCACTAAAAGAAATACATAATGAACGTCAACGGATCGACGACAATTTAGACCGACTGCAAGAAAATACAATAAGAAATTTGGAACAGTTACATTCCAGATTAAAGACCTCTTTGGAAAATGAAAGCAAACGGTGCATTGAATGTGTTTCTAAGCTTAGGAGTTACGACACTAAAGACACACACAGTACGTCGCTTGAGCGATCATTCGTTGCGTATCAAAAATGTCTGGATCATTCGGCTTCAGTGGATTCATTTCATCAAAATGTACTTAGTAATATAGACATTGTCTTTGAACGCAACAAGGACTTAGAGCAGATTCTGGCTTCTTGTACAGAGTTAGGAAGTATAGCCAGTTACGCAGCTGTGTCACATTACCGCATTGATCCAAACGAGGTTGTAAGCGTAATAGACAAGTCTCAATATAAGGTGCGAACACCAACTGATAAGGAGAACTGTTACATTACTGGAATATGCGGCTCGTCTAATGGGGAATTCGTCATTGCTGACTTCAATAATAAATGTGTTAAACTCCTGGATCAGGGGTACACGTTATTAGCGCAATTACAACTACCTACTTTTCCGTTGTCTTTGTGTAATATATCCACTAATGAGATGGCCGTGACTGTTGGTGACGTTGGCTCTGCTAACGAAATTCATTTCTTACGAGTTGACAAACGGAGTATTGTAAACTTTAAGACTCTTCAACTGAACCATTCATGTTACGGTATTTCAATTCACCAGAGCGACATGTTTGTTACGTCCGGTGTTGCAGTATACCAATACTGGTGGATGGTCGGTTGTTCAAGGAGTTGTATAGAAATTCATCTGAATATTTAATGGGTAAAAGGCTACTTTTATATTACGAATCCGATCTGAAAGGTCTTGAATATATGGTAATTAAAGAGCAAAAAATTCATAATTTCGAGTGATTATTTAAAGTAACATGTTAACTTCAGTGTAATATTTGTCTTTTCGGTATATCTTAAATACGTTAACACTTTTATTTTGCAGCACAATATAAGAAATGTCTATATTATTCTACCGTATTTAACTTTTCTACACGTGATATTCATATTCCAGGGTACAGTTACATATAAATGCGTGTAAGAAGAAATACTGCTCAATCGTCGGTTATTAAATTATATGTATATAGTGTTCAATGGCAATCAGAGTAGGCAATGTCTTAGAATCAGTCCATAGATATATACTATAGCAAAATTTAGTTCAAGTGTAATTTTTATTATATTATCAATAGTCAACGATTTATTTGTGAAGTCAGAAACCAATCTGGAAAAATTCGTTCGGAAATGTCAATTAAACATGGCTGATTAAAAATGTTAAATGAGCATTTAAAAAGCTTCCATGCCCAATGGTCCATGTATTGTGTATTTGATATGTTGTAGATGTTGGGGTTAGTCCAGGTGGGATTATGATCTATGTGACGGACAGTCTTAATGGCAAGCTTCTTACACTGACCAGGGATGGAACAGTCACAGCCACGCTACAGGATCCTGCTTTCAAAATGTCATATTTTACATGTAACATACACGTGGCAGCCACAGGGCAGGTGTTTGTCTCAGATGAGATATCTGTAAGTCAAGTTGACGCGAAGGGCAAGACAGTTCTCAATATCATAAAACTGGGTATGACCTACCCTGTATCTGTCTACGTCAATGAAGACACTAGCAAGATGATTGTTGGATTTGCAAACAACGACAACATAATTGAGTTCGAAACTAAGGTTTCCTGACTGATCCTCATTTACATCTATAACTTAAGGACCTTCCAAGAGCATTAGTTATATTATGGCACTTGATTATTAATCCCGCTATTAATGTTACATTATATTACATCATTATAATAAGTAGTAATGATTCATACTGATGTATTTTTTTTATATGGAACTGATTTCAGACTTTTACCTACGATAACCTAATATTTTCCCAAGAAACTACCCAATTCGGTGTTGAGAAATAAACATCTGATTTTGTACATCCCTTCTGGATTATAAGGATTGTTATATTTAATGGAACAGTAACAGGCTTGTGCTTAACTTATTAATTTCTCAACACGTTGACTGCAACTCGTTTTTTTTTAAAACGAGATATGACATGGTAACGTATAATGTGTATTTGATCACAACAACAAAGGTAACATTTGTAGCATTTGCGGAAAAAATACGCAAATAGAAAAATAAAACATTCTGTTCTTCGTGTTGTTCGGGAGCTAAGTTATTGCTTATCGATTTCGTTAAGCTTATTGGAATAATGTGCTGTTACACGTCTGTATGCATCTATTAATATGCAAACTCATATTCATCATTAAGGCTATTTACATCATTATGTAAAAAAGACCCCAAAAGCATGAACCCGTGCATATGTATTTCAAAGTATATAAGGCCATTTAAGGACTTATCAGTTCATATATTTCTAAAATGTTTTAAACAAAAATAAGTTTGATTTAATGTGCTCTCGTTAATTGATTATATAAATGAAATGTGCTTTTGTTAAATGTTGAATAATTTATATATGTTTGTTTCTATTTACAAGTATATTGCTTTGTTTTCGTTGTAGTAAAATGATGTTATGTAAACATAAGCTTTGATGATTAGTTCATTTTCGATATTTCATTTTTCAAGTATAACTTGTAATGAACATGTGAGATCATTTGTTTTGACAATATTCATCAAGGTCAGCGAGTTTTCAGTTATGATTAACTAAAATGTTTACAAATTAAATATTTTTTTTATTTTGTAAAATCACATAATTAATTTATTGATGTTTTTGTTAAAACACAACAGCTAGATTTGGCATTAATGAAAATGCAATTGATTTGACATAAGACTGTTTTATATGTTAATGGTATAATAATGTATTCTTAATTCTCTCATATATGAAAACAAATTTCTCTGAATTTATAATGACAATTGTGACCTCATTTGTAATAACCTATTGATTATTGAACATAGCAAACGATTATAAACATTTCATATACTCTTATAAATAGCAGACTAAGAATCAATATTGTAATTTAGTAGAGGTCATACAATTCGATACTCTGGTATAACACATTCAGTATGAATCACATCCAAAACTTCCATGTTCATCAATAAACAGAGCACATATAAAACTTTGTCACAAGCTACCATGAGTCACAGAGTTGATATTATTTTATTACACCAACATTCTAAATTTTAGATTGAACTTTCTTTCACATGAAGTCAAAAACATATTTAAAGGTTTCACTTTAAGAACAGATGTGTTTCGCTAGGTATTGAAAATTAACACGTGTTAAAGCTTTATAGTATAAGCTCATTTGCATCTTTGCATTAAAAGTATTTTGTATTTTCGTACACGTCACTACGTTTTCTTTGTATTTCATTTAATATAGTGTTTTTTACTGAGGACTAACAACGATGTATATTACTTGGAAAAAAATCTGTCAAATGAAAAGAAAATATGAAAATCATGTTCGTTATGCTATTTATTTTAAAGTCTGTAGATAGGTTTTGATTTACTTTAAATAGCTTTTTCTCTCATATTTATCATTTCACCATGTAATAATCGAGGATATATGTTGTATCCATATAAGATTAAACAATCGCTTCATTAGTGAACATATACAATATTTTTGCGCATGTGACGGGAATCCTCGATTAATTGTATGGTGATAACACATGATTACAAAAATGACTCTCTCTTGTTTTAAATGAGATTTGACACAGATACTTTAAAATCTATAAGGTTGTAAGACATACCCAATATATTGAGCGGAACTTTTTCTTCCAGTTTTGTTGACCAATCATCACTTTTAATGTCATTGGTATGCAAATGGCTGCGGATATCAATACACATATACAGTATATTTTAATCCAGTGCATTGTGAACATAATTGATATACAAAACATAGTCGTTAAAATTTATCGAGACTTAAAACAATATGATATAACAAATAGAAAACCTCACTGAGGGCCCTATGGTAGAATAGTGACAAGCCACGCAGCCCCAAATAGTATATGGACCGAAGCCAAAGGCTTTTTTTAATAAAAATAAATAACAATATAAATTCCATCAATATTTCTCAGTTACTAATAATACTATGTACCGGTGTAAAACAAGAATACACGATGTACATTTAAAAACAAAGGAAACAATACTCGGAAAATCTTTGCGTTGTAAAACTTGCACAAATGTTACAAATAACTAACATTCTAGCGGGCACTATTAGATGCGCGCGCCTCTAGTCAGCGGGAACCATACTGTATAGCGCCCGCTTACGAGATGCGCGCGCTTCTTTGTCGGGCACTATTCAAAATAACGGACCTGTGTTGTTTTTATACGCAAATAAGAAACAAATTTATGTGAGGTGTAATATAAACTATAAGCAGTTTACTTAGTAAGAATTATAGAACAATTCATTTAGTTGATTTTATTAAAATATTGTTTGTCTGTATAATTTATACATAATCATATCTTACAATATATGTCAATATATTTCGGATAATAATAACATTGAAATCTTTTTGAATTTGGGAACGTCTCGTTATTCTTATATCAAAAACTATGTATACAATAAATTAAACTACGTGCGTTTATCGTCAAACGTCATCATTATCGATAAAATTTACCATTAAAAGAACAAAGCTATAAATTAGTCACATGTAAACCACACAACAATATACTTCAGGCCTTAGCTCAAAGATAACGAAAATCAATGCGTATGTAAGTTTCAAGTTTCGAAGGTTATCAATAACAAAGTACACGTTTTGTGTATTATTAGTATAACCGTAAGTAACTGACGGTATATGGGATATACACCCTCATACCATACGAACGCGAAGCTCGAGTATAGTATTAAATTACTGTAGGTGAATATCCCATACACCGTCACTTACTAACGGTGTAACGATTATATCTCAACCGACTACTCGATTACTCGGGTAGTATGGACATTACTCGGGGTGTATGGAAAATACTCCATGGGCACTGACCGCTGTAAACCAATCGGATAAGGTCATTTTTGTTGGAGGTGAGATATAGGAAAATCCTTGTTAATTTGCCTGTCGTAGTAGACTACAGATTACTATTACTACTACTACTACTATTACTATTTCTATTACTACTAATACTACTACTTCTACTACTTCTTCTACTACTACTTCTACTACTACTGCTACTACTACTATTACTACTACTGCTACTACTACTACTACTACTACTACTACTACTACTACTACTACTACTACTACTACTACTACTAGTACTACTACTACTACCACTACTACTACTACTACTACTACTACTACTACTTCTACTACTACTACTACTACTACTACTACTACTACTACTACTACTACTACTACTACTACTACTACTACAACAACTACTACTATTACTACTACTACTTTTACTACTATTACTACTACTACTACCACTACTACTACTACTACTACTACTACTACTACTACTACTACTACTACTACTACTACTACTACTACTACTACTACTACTACTACTACTACTACTACTACTACTACTATTACTACTACTACTACTACTACTTCAGACAGACAGACAGATAGACAGACAGGCAGACAGGCAGACAGGCAGACAGACAGACAGACAGACAGACAGACAGACAGACAGACAGACAGACAGACAGACAGACAGACAGACAGACAGACAGACAGACAGACAGACAGACAGACAGACAGACAGACAGACAGACAGACAGACAGACAGACACACAGACACACAGACACACAGACACACAGACACACAGACAGACACACAGACAGAATCGCAAGCACGCTCGCATCCCCCATACACACATACATACATACATTAATACATAGAACATTAATATTAATAATGATAACACATATACTTATTTCAATCAATGCAGTCATGTTGTTCTTTTGACTGATAAGAACACGTCTGCTACACGACGCATTGGCGTGGCGTAGCACAAATGTCTACAAGAATTGGACAGTTACAGAAACGTTTAGAGGATATATTGTATAAAATGGGTATAACGGTATTAAGGGTTTAGCCAGACTAAAAAATGGCAGGGGTACCTGAAAGAGGTACGGGGTTACCTATTTCGTGACATTTTTCTATTATATCGATCAGGTCTTAATATTTAATTTAGATCGTGTTTTGTATCAGGCATTGCTATTTATTGTAGCTTTATAATATAACTATTTATTTGATGTCTGTTTGGAGATTTGTGTATTGTTTTCATTGCACTCGTAAATATATTGATAGTTTAAAATGTTTTTCAATAGTGCCATTTAGGAAATTGTATTAAGATAACCTGGGATGCTGATAAGAATGTTCTCACTGCGGTGAATCTGGTTTTTATGTATTCGTATATGTTGATATTATTATATAATAATGTGATACAGTTCGACCAGAAGTAATTCCCGATGTAAAATCAAATATGGCTGATACTCGCTTCTTTTTCTCCTCGGAAGGTATAGCAGCAAAACCTTAAATGTCAAAGAAATGCGACGCGATGCATAATTGGACAAAATCAATCTTTCAAGCTAGTTTCCCATATCCACACATTTAAGTTGTATTCTCATGAAGTATGTATCTATCCCTCCATTGTATAGCACGCTGTGTTGACTGTTTGTCTCTTGATGATAGTACCGGAAAGCAATGTTTACATTAGTGGCTTCATGTGTACTGGTAAAGCTCAATAATTAATTGCTCTTAAATCATGTAGCAGAATCCTATGATTATATGTGTTGTCTCCCCTTACAATTCTCGCCATAATTGACATTTGACCTTCTGTTGAACAACTGTTCAATAGGAGAAATTACTACGATGACTAAACGCCATGTGAAATGTGAAAGATTTACCATCAAAAGTTCTCAAGATATTCAACCAAACCAATAAATACATTATTGACTCGCGTGTGCTTAATATTTTGCCTACTGAACCCAAAATCCACATAAAAGATCTACGGACGGACGGGGCCCATATTTTAAAAATTCAATATTTTAAATTTCATTTGAACGTTGTTGCAATTTTAGTTAAGTAGTCGATATACAAGGAACATAAGGACATTTTAAAGTATACTTTCTAACAAAGTTATCAAAAGTTATGATATAATGTGTATGGGAGTTTATAATATCTTGAACATATATTGCTGGACCAAATCCTTAATCAAGGTTATATATTGTAATATGTCATGAAACTTATTGCTTCTGTATATTTGGAATGTTTATTTTTATTGTGCATGGTGCATTTTAGAATAAGACGCTTCGTGCAATGTGCATGTTGTAACATTGTTTATTAGCATAAAATGTTCATAACATATGTCATTGTGTTAATTATTTTATAGTTTAAATATACTTAGATATATTTTATTTGGGACAAATAATAACGTGGACATGCTTGACTTGAAAAATCCGTTCCATCAAGTCAACACGTAAAATCGACAGCTACTAAGTATATATTATCAATATAACTATCTGCTTAGAGAATAATCAACGAAAGCGATAACATGAAAACGGAAGTGCAACATTTTCATCGCACAAATATAATTGTTTTTAATGGGTGGTGACTCAATTATTGAGTACACACACTAGACTTGGAGACTTTTCTAACGCAATACTTTCCAAACTTAATTATCTCATAGGGACCTTTAAGAAAAATACTCGACATTCTATAAACGAATACAAGGGATACAGCTGTCAAATTACCTACACAATACCATGGTCTGAACAAAATTACCAACGGTCCCTATGAAATATCTCAGTTTTGAGTAAAGAGTTTGATATAAAAGTTTATACGTGATCATTTGACAACATTCTGTGCAAGCTCACGTTTAAATTATTCATCCTTGACGATTGGACGCTTTAGCACGTGGGCTATGTATTGTTTCATTTTTTTTGCATGTGAAAATTGTGTAACGCGATATAATGGTACAGAGAAGACCAGTGTCCTCACTCACTCTTCGTGTATTAGAACAGGTCCTTGTGGAAGTGTGGCGAAACAGCCCTCAACGTTTTAATATCAATTACGTGGCTTCAATTGAGAGGAGATGTACACACGTTGTAAGAGCCACGTGAGGACACATAAGGTATTAGGCACTCTATTTTGTGATATTCGTGACTTTTACAATGTTATTATTTTACGTTGTACGATTTTGAAAATTTGACTTTTGAATTGATTGTTTTGTTAAATTTATTAAGTTTGATATTTTGTTGTTGATCAATTTCCACTAAATTTACAGGAATATTTAGATATGTGTTGAATTATTCTTGGTCATTCACTGAAGGCAAGCAACTAAGCGTCATGGATTGAGAAACAGTTTGAAAATGGTTGTATTGATAACAAAGATCAAAAACGATAATTATATTACCTTTATGAGGAGAAGTCGCATGTGTTTATAAAGCATAATTAATTAATAACGATGTTTTAATACCTTGAATCGACAATCTTCCTTTTTTTGACGGCGCAAAAAACGCAAACGCGAATAGTGTAAACCAAGTGTTCTGATAATATGTGTGGAATATTTCGTGCGCGGCTCCTATTTGACAGGCATTATGGCATTTCGAAATAAATTGAGAAAGATGATCATTATGTCAAAGCGATGTTATCTATAAAAAGCAGATATATAAACATACAAAAACTCGTAAGCACTTATTCATGGTCCCTGCCGATGTCTGCGTCAGGGAATATTATTGTGTTCGAACTGATGGACTTGAACCGTTGCGGCGCCAGTATGAAATTGATCTGGCTTTTAATTTTCCGTTTAAAGCATGCAAGGTCGCTGTTCTGGAAGGTTTGTTTTGTACAGTGTGTTGACCAGCGTAAGTTGGTGGCTTCTGGTGAACTCAAGAAGTATCACCCTCTGTTGTTGGTCTCCCGTATGCCATATCTACGTGTTGTCCCTGAAAAGTCTTGGTAGGCATCCACTATCCTTTTTACTCATAACTGATTTATGCGCTCTAATTCTTCATATAACTATTCAATTTCGTCTTCTTTATAGTCTGATGTTGGTGTGTAGTCTTGGATGATGGTAATGTTGTGCGGTTTCTGTTAGATACGGATGGAAATGAGCCTGCAGGAGTCTCAGGTGCAACTGATGACGCTTTGGACTACCTCCTTTCTAACGATGAAAGCAACACTGTGGTGATATTTAGGAAGCTCCCCGCTAACTTAATTGTGTGTCCTTCGTTTGTTGATGTATCTCTGAAGCCTAGCCACCTTACCTTGGCCGCGCTGCAGTTCGTGGACCTTGCCGCAAACATGGAGTGTTGTTATGTTCCATGCTCAATGATTGTTCCCTGTGTCGCCAACTTGATCGATTGATAAGAAACAGTAGCTAACTTGTCGCATCAACCCAAGAGACTGACAGTGTACTGTCATTGCTTTTTGTTATGTGCAGTTTTTAGAAGTCAAAACCGTTGTAGAATATATAAAAAATAAGTCGGGGATAAATAGTGGCGTTTTTGCAGTTAAACCGAACTGTTTGGAGTACCGGTGTTCAGACACTAACTAGGATCCGCCCATAATATCTTGAGAAATGACCCGCGTTAAACTTCGTTCCTTGTCTATAGGAAGCACATATTTACAAATTGAAACGCCTTTTAAAATAACGGCAGCACATTATTATTACTATACACAGACCCGTATTTGTAGCAGATGAACGATGGCTGAAAATTGAGACACAACATAAAAACTCATTTCACAAGTCTCGTGTTGAGGTAAATTTCTAATTAAGTAAAACTATTTTAAGGGCAAAATTGTTGCGCACATTTTTTTTATCTGGTATTTTCATCTTCCGTAAATAAATCATCTAAATCGATCGAATATTGAATGTATAATATTTTAGAATATTATTAATTATATCATATGTAACACGCAATATTGAACGAGGATATGTTTATTTTTTTAAGAACGATTTGCTTGCTTGCGGGCAATCCCTGTTAGTGTTTTACTCATTTTATGTTTTCGTTATTACATATGGTAGTCAAATTAGTGAAGCAGACAAAACTTCGTGATATTATGATTTTACTTTTTTTTTCAATTAAATCTAGAGATAGTCTTTATTCAAACCAAATCGGGTCATCTGTTTTGAAATATATTGCACTAAACAGTATTATTATTGCAATCTTCAAAACCTTATTAATGTTAGATTGTTACGATAATCGTGAGGTTTCATCATATAGGCCTCAACATGACGCGTGGTAAGACATGCTATGGAATAACAAGTTTTAACATATACTCGTTTTCGTATGTATAATGTATATTTCTATATAAATACGGTGAGCAGAAATACATCACAATACATTAAGCCTCTGATCAGGCTTACTATACAGGGGATAACTAAAATGTTAGGATATTACATTGTATAAGGTTCACAGTATTAAAATAAACAAATACAAACAAAAAACCCTAGATGTTTATGTTGCATACGTAAGTTATGTGGCATGTTCGTGAACAAATACAGAAATTGCTTTCAAAGTAAATGTATTTGTATTTAATGAAAAATAATTATGTAATGCTTACTTCAAAAAGCTATTTCCATGCGCATCTAATGACATTTTATGTTTCGGAGACTACGGAGTGACAGCGCCAAAAACCCAGGCGACCCCCTCTATATTTCCTTATGAAGTTGCAATAACATGTATGTTATATAAAAAAGCACACATACTAACAAGCAAATCAGTCGTTCACATAATAATTTCTTTAACTTGCCTTTACACACATTATAAAAAACCGTATACTAGAAAACACTACATTATACATTGTGACACACACAGCTATTAAAGGGGCCTTTTCACAGATTTTGGCATTTTTTAACTTATTCATTAAATGCTTTATATTGATAAATGTAAACATTGGATCGTAAAAGCTCCAGTAAAAAATCAAGAATAAAATTAAAAAAGGAAAAGAACATTGCCCGGAGCTGGTTTCGAACCAGTGACCCCTGGAGTCCTGCCAGAGTTCTGAAGTAAAAACGCTTTAGCCTACTGAGCTATTCCGCCAAGTACACTTTCTTGACGTATTTTATACTTTATATAAGCAATGTTCGTAGTTATACAAAATTTAACGACAAAAACAGAACTCTCCAAATTATTCAATCGTTCCGCGTTGCAACGCTTTATAATTTTTAGGTTTTATAATCGTCAAAAGATGTATATTATGGCTATATTAGAGCATGGCAAATGTTCAGTATTACTGTTTCCTCACAAATATCATAACTAAAAAGAAAATTTGCGAATCTGAAACAACTTTTTTCAATTTTGTCAATTTACCAAAGCGTGAAAAGATCCCTTTAATAATACATCAACCATAATGTATTTCTCAAAATATCAGATTTGTGAGTATAAGGAAGCAGTGAATATAATCGAAAAACTGTGCTTAGATATTGTTATACCTTTGTTTGATCTTTGATCTACAAATAAAGGTTTTCGTTCTGTAATACACAATGTACTGTTTCAGCTGTAAACCATCAATAACAAACAACACATTAAGGATCATAAACCAACTTATCTGTTTAGTTCATTCTCACGTTTTACACTCTGTGCTTGCACATGTTCAATCATAGACGACATCAATAAGACTAAAGACATATAGGATCTGGCACGAATTGTCATATCAAACCATATTTTATTAAACGAGTTCAGGAATTTTGTTTGTAATTAAGCGAGCCTATGGCGAGCTTACTAACGAATTTCCTGGACGAGTTTTATAAAATATGGTATGAAATGACAACGAGTGTCAGATCTATTTTATCACATGCTTTTAAATGAGCAAATTAAATAAATATTGACACAAACATAATGATAAATCCCACATTTCGTGACGTCATTTGACGTTGCAACGTCATTTCAGCAAAATAACACAATGCGATTGGTCAATCGTACGAAAACTAAGCCAATGAAAACGCTTAAAATGTAAATTACACATGTGTAAGATAAAAATATTCATAATGGTTATATTACATAGAGTATGATAAAAAACGACATGATGTAAAGCCTTGCAGAACCAAAAACAATTGCGACATAATGTATAACAGCTTACAAATACAAGACACTGGTCATTTACAATAATGGCAGGAGTCAAGACTTAAAAGTATGTTCGTCAAAACTATGCGCATTTACTTACAGCTTTTATTCTAAATCAGTTGATCAACAAACGTGATTCGTGTATGGACTATATAAAATACTCTGTCTCAAAGAAAACACGAAACACTGTTCATTTCGCGTTGATAATACAATATTAAAAATTGTGTTTTCTTGTTACGTAATTAATCCTACGACATGTGTGAAAGACAAATTTAAAACCCCTTGATGAAAAAAGATTACTTTGCATTAGCGTTATTCTCAACTTGGATTATATTCTAAGTAATTGTGATACATATATGAAATATTTAAATTCAAACGTAATAAATCTCGGTAGCAAAATAAACACACGGTTCTTGGATTAAATAATATCGTATTTATACGAAACAAACAATACTTTAGAATACAAAACTTTGTCCAAACTGTTTATACAGTGTACATAATACGGTGCTTGCATTATAGAAATAATGAAGCTTTAGAAAAAAATATCAGGAGATAAAGTCTTGTTAACATCTCATCGATTATAAACAATTAGTTTTTTTTTCTAAAAATACACAATAGAAACCGTATACATAATTTGCACAAGATTACTTAGTTTTGAAATATTTTCCAGTATTAATGTTAGCATTAAACGAGTGTGGGTTAACCAAAAAGACAGCAGACAAAAATCAAGACATTGGTTGAACAATGTCAAATTTATTAATGAGCAATTATACTGAAGCGGTTTCTTTTAACTTCCATTATATTTAAATATAAACATACATATACGTGCGCATTATGTTTATTTCTGCGTAATCCGCTAAAAAGACGTCGTCCATATCTGACAAATCTTCACAACCTTATAATCAGGCTTATGCTACTGACCCAGCCCCAAAACAAGATCAATATGAACTCAACTCATTAATTATATCATTTTTTAGTCTATCAAAAAACTGCTGGACTGCATAAGTTGTTATGTACACTCAATCATTAAGTTAAATGAACAAATTTAGGTGATAAGTGGAGTCTTTGAGATACTTTATATTTAGATATCTCTTTAAGTATGTGAACGATCATATATTAAGTTCGCCATGCCGCTGATCAGTAATGTCTTCTTGATGGGACGTTGCAATTGACATCAGGTAAATATTCATGGCAAGAATATTTCCGGCTTCGCAGCACGTGAACATCTGGTGACATTGCGGGCATGTTGCACGTGACAGTGTTCCTGTAAATGTATTGATGGGTGACGTCATGATGCAACGAGGGCACTCGTATGTCTGCATCTGCAAACCGCGAAGCTTTGAGATCAGTGTTTTTGCAACCTCGGAGCCATGTACTTTGAAGTAGTTCCTTTCTGAAAGAAGAAGATCCGACTCAGTCCAGTAAACATCCATAAACTCTAGACCAAGGACATCGGCACTTTCAACTCTGAAAAACCCATTATCGGCCCAATCGGTGCCCCATGAGTTCATAAGAACAAGGCATTTATTTGTGTAGCTCGTCAAAACGACGGCATGACCTTCTGGGTGTTCTCTATGTGATCGCTGTCGTATGTCCAGATCGTTTTTTGAAAGGATCCGTTTTCCCCTTCCTTCATTTGGTCCAGATTGCATGTTTTCTTCTTGTGCATTGGGTTGCTTTCGGTAAAAAGCTTTGAAAACATCCCATTCTCTGTTTGTCAAGCGGAATTTGGCGACCACAATTCGTTTGGCGGCAATAGCCCTGAAAACGTCATTTACATTGATTTCATTACATCATAGACGATACCGTGGACAGACTTTCTTTAGAACGTTGAATGTGTTGGCGCCGTCAGAGCCATTTTCACGAATCATTTCGTCTCGAATACTTTCATATGATTGGTACCCTCCACCTCTTCCGATAATACGCTTCAATGACAAATGGATCGCTGTTGCTGAAGCATGAGCATAACCTGTGCCGCCTACTTGTTCATTTGCAGTAAACCCTTGGTTGCTTTGGTTGATATACATATCCAAGGAAACTGTTACAAGTATCTCCGAAAGACATTCTTGATTGCAAGCAATATTCCTTCGCAGTCGAAATATTTCGCGCATGTGTTCAGGATTGTTTACGTGAGCGAAAAGTTTTGTGTTGTTCTTCTCAATATCAAATGACCAACCATGCTGTAGTATGATCGTCCTCGGTAGCAGTTGTGAAGAAATAACTGAACACAATTAAAACATTTTCTCTGCCCCAGGATCCCAATAAAACTCGGCAGTATCAAACAGGTGTCTGGGACGTATGTTTGAAGATCGATTTACGAAACAACACACGATTTTTACATCTTTAAACAAATCAAGAAACGATGACGAATCGCTCCACTCTCCATCTGATATGACGATCATTATCTTTTCTACATCTGATCTTTCTTTCTTTAATATTTTACTTGCAGACCTCAAAGCAGACACGATTGGTGTCCCACCATAAATGACAGGTTTTACAAGATTGAGTAGTTCCTGTCGTCTTCTGTCAGTCAGTTTAGCTCCTTGCACTGTACCGCGTATAGTTGTTGTGGATGTCTGAACACTCTCTGTGGCATTGGTAACATTAATGGGCGTTAATTTGAAGTTATTCTTAATAATATCAATTCCTAATTGAATTGCTCTCCGATGGTTTTGCAGTTCTAAATGTGGTGACCACGTTTGTTGTTACACAATCGAAACCGGGAATTAACGAAAGGACACCACCAATGGGTGTTGTCTGCGACATGCCTCTGCAAGCATCGGGCAAGCATTCTATAACAATTCGTGTTGCTAATGAATGGTCGTTTTGTATCGCCTCTAAAAACATCTATGCTTCTGCTTGCGTTATGTTTTCCTGTACTGATTGGACTGTGGCCCAATTTTACAAATAGCGAGCACCATGACGTATAAGAACGATGAATATGTCATCAACTGTGCCCTTTTGAGCGTTTACTCTCCCCTGTTCAAGTCTTTCTTTATACTGCTGTGCTTTGTCAATAGATTTTAAAATATCGAATGTTCCATCATTTGATTGACCTCTGAAACAAGTAGGAAACACCCGATTGTTTTCATTCACGTCATGTTTTATTACGTCGTCAATTACCTACAACGAATCATCAAGAGTTGTAACTCATCTCACGATCAATTTGGATGTACTAATGACCTTATTGTTAACACATTCAGGTACAAATATGGTCATTTTTAAATGTTTACATGGTTTAACCGTTTGGTAATGACTACACTATTCGGAAATTAGCTCATGAACAAGTTGAAAAAGAGGGTCTTAGAACGCTTACATAAGAGTGGGTAACCCTATAGGAATTTCAACCCCGATTTGCGGCATAAGTCGACCAATATCTATACATAATACATATACCAATGGTCACATTTCACTGTAGCCTGCGACAATTATCAAACTTTTTCGTTTATGCAGTTTTAAGGAAGAAATATTATAGAAAGTCATTTTGTGAAGTATACTGACACAATAAAACCTCGATTTGGAATAACACCGGGTGTGATCAACTTCATCCACAAGTGTATTGTTTGAACAATCTTGTTACGTATTAATGGCTATTATAAGATTCTATACGGCATAAACGAAAACTCTTGAGTGCTATAACTTTGTATGAGAAGTATTTAGCAAAGGAGCCATGATTGCCTTAGATCGCTCACATGTTTAATAGGGCGTGGTACGTTTCGAACCTACGAGTATTCTTTTAACAATCTGTGTATAAGGCAACAGTCTGACGACACATTCCAAATATTCAATATACAAAACCTAGATAGTGTCGGTTATGACCCCACAATCATTATGCTAATAAACGCAGAAGATGAGAACTATATGATGCTACATAATAAATATTTGACCTACATGTATTAGCATTTTTGTTTTAGGTAACACATTTTACTTTTTCAATATTATTGTCAGTGTTTATTCAAGTGTCATGATTTGAACATTCATTGTTAACGACCATCACGTAATGCAACACACCGAATATCAAAGCTCTGCGACTTGTGGTGTCAGATATGATGTTTTATTAAATATTTAATATAAGTCAAGATAAATCATGTGACCCCCTGGGGCATGGTTAGTTATGACCTCAATTACATAGTTTTATCACACTTAGTAGAACACCAATACATAATTTTACATACTACATATCACACCTTAATTTGGAAACATATGTAATGAAGAAATCATAATAATTTAAATGTAACCATATTTTTGTTGGAAAACAATATTGATCACCAAATTCGTTGTAGGAGTAATTAAGCACGCTTTACTTATCAACAATCATGTTGCACTGTCGGAAGATTAATCGATAATCATATGATTTGTTCTTAAATCCCCAGCAACGGAAACTTGTTTTCACGCACATAGGATTTTTTTGCAAATTGATTTAAAATTCACGAGGATTTGTTATTACCTTAATCCTGCATAAATCAACAAAATGACTATTCATCATAGACGTTATATGCATAACACAGCAATTAAATATGTATCACAGTGGTTAATGTTTAGATAAAGTGCAACTTAAATTGTGTAAGTATGAGATAGATTTGATCACACCCGGTCTTTGATTTATGAAAGCAATCGGTTAGACAAAAACAAAAAATAATTACTGGATCTGAAAAACATGTAATTAATGAAATTCAGGTCAGCGCCCTTGAATATCAATGCAAAGCATACTATTTTGTGTTAAAAAAGGTTTTAGGGATCCAAACCTTAACCTCAACATAGCCTTCATTTTGTCACAACATTTTTAAGTGTTAACAAACATTAACCATATCATAATTGACAGAAAGCGGCAATAAAAGAGAATACATTCAGTTTTTGCCACAAACTCCTAACTTGTGTGACGCACTATTGTGTTTCAATTGAGATGAAAACGCTACAATAATGTATGGTAATGACGAGTTATTTTAAAATTGAACGACACGTTACAGTTTTGACCAGACTTTTACGACTTTTTGTGACATTCACTTTTGAAGAAGACGGTTGTTTCACATTAATGCCGTCTCCGCATGATGATCATTTATGGAAAATCCATTAAACATTTCATGACGAATATGACCTATATATGAAGTGTTACCTTATAATTCGAAATAAAGAGGGGTGTGTTACACTGAGGAAACACCGTTTCCTAATTTTGGATATTTGTTGGCATTTTCAAATTGTATGATGAATTATGAAGTTACAGAACGGACAGCTATTGTGTGCCCAAATTAAAACGTTCACCGTTCAGTGTGAACTTAAGTAGGAAGATGGGTTTTACACGCAACACGTCATAAAGCAAGGTATCGTGAATCAGAAATCCTGCATCCTCCCTTGCCGTCATCGTTAAGTCATACGTTCAGCTACATGGAGATTGGCAGCAGTCCAACTGGCAGGCAATTGTCAGCTTGATGTCAGCAGCCCAGCATCTCATCATTCTTGCGGAATGATACAAGTCTTGCATCATTTTATATATACTGGCGGCATTAAGTTTCAAGCAGTCAGCAATAAAATAATCTGTAAGTCCAGTATCGTTCTAGTAGCGAAGCGAATAAGGTTTCTTTAACTGTTGAAAAAACCATGTATAGGTGAGCGCAATAAATATTTATGTAATAATAATATATGATACATCAACAAAACCCAACATTTGATTACCAGTCATATGACTCGGAGCATTGTTGAACTATTTGAATTCCTTTTGCAGTACATGGAATTGCTAACGGTGCAAAGTCATGGGCGAATGATCCATTTCAATTCATAAACAAATTCCTTTTTTGGCGCAATTCAAATTAAACGCACATCTCAATGTGGGTTGTATACGTGCGTCCTTAACTTAAAGCGTATTCACATTTAACTTAAAGCGTTCTATAAAAGGAATGATTTCATAATTCAACAAAAGAAACTCCAATAACTGATAATTATGTTCTCCAATAATGATCTGCACAACCTCAATATGTTTGATATTCATAGTGATAAGAATTATTGCATAATTGTTACAAATTGTAATCATCTTTATTCGAACAGAAACTTTGCATTTTTAGTATTATTTTTTTATCGAGAAAAATGAATTCGTACTAGAAAGAGTTAAATATTTGAAGTTTTTAACAAAATATTGTGTTCCTACAAGAGGTGCAGACGCGCTTTCAGGTCAAATCAATGATTTCAATGCCCTGTACTTGTGACATGACATGCTAGGTTTATTTTTAGTCCCTATAATGCGTCGTTGCATTTTTGCTTTTACCCGTCCATCATCTGATAACACAGCGGTTTATTGAGTACAGGCCTGAACGCAAAACAAATGTTTGTATTTTTTAAAGCAATTCAGCATGGCTTTGTAAACGCGTGCAATCCGCATTCAGTTGCATTATTTTGTTGTTTTAAGGCGATGGGTCTAGTTTTATTTGTATGTGTAGTGGTGTTGCTGCGTCTTGTTTTAAATAGGAAACTTATCGTAATCCTTAAGTAAATCAAAGCGCTGAAGGCACTGAAGTTGTTCGCTATTGCATAATCTTAGACGCAACTCAGTTTTTAAAATTAGGTTAAAGCTTTATATATTGCAAGTTTAAAATGAGCACAACCCATTCAAATGTATAAAGAGTGTGTCTTAAAGCACAGGTTGAGATGTGTTTTTTTTCCAAATCATGTATAAAAAAGATAATTTAAGCTTCATTTTGGGAAAACAGGGCTTAATGCATATGCATAAATTGTCATCCCAGTACCAGAAACTGTCTTTAAGCGAAAAAAAAACATAACATCAGAAAGTGTCGTCCATGATAAGCTTGTGCGCATTGCACAGGCTAATCAGTGTGCACAGGCTTATCTTATTTAACATACATTAGGCCACTTTTTCTCTGAAAGCACCCAAAATTTACATATTTCAATGGATGTCGCAGTCCATGTAACAGTCGCGCTTACCTTGAAGCACGCATTCAAGGACCCTGTCTAGATTAAAAGATAATAATTGGGAGTAAAAACGAAACAAATTGAAAGTCAGAGCAATGATTCTGTTTCGTACAAAAGCAAAACTTAATTTTTCCACCACGAATGTAATTAAGGGATAAAAACTAACTTGCACATTAACTTTGATTTTCAATTTTTAAATGTACTATGAGTTTTTTTGATAAATATTTGCATTCTTATTATTAGGACCGTAAGTTGTTTTGGCAATTCAACTTATACTTTCGTCATTTTGTCATGAGGAGACTTCCGCCTAGAAAGAAAATATATATGATAGGAAGGTCTCTTTGGAATTAAACCGTTCAAATACTAGGAAAAATAAAAACATCAAAATCGGAATAATCGCTAAGTCGTTAAGACAAATGTAGAATCTTTTGTAAATAATCATATCGAATCAATCCAGACTTGAAAATTGGTTCTCAAAGAATAAGATTTGTTGATTTTCAATTCTTCAGAATAAATCGTATTAGTATATTTGTCAAATATCGACTTTATTGAGCTCGTCGTCGAACTATCTTTACGCCCGCCTATATAAAAAATAAAAATATAAGCAACCTTGGTTTCACATTTACCATTGCAGGGCGTGTTCTAATTTCAATCACTGCATTAGAAAATAGTTTCAACACTTAAGGTTGTAGAAGGACATTTTTTTGTCTCAAATGCAGACTTTTTATTTGACAATGTAAACCCGCTTGCAAACGAGCGCCTACAGACGATTGAAACGTTTGAAAATATAAAAGCTTTTACAATCACGTTCGTTATGCATGCAAAGCCGGTAACGACAATAGCTTATGCATACTTGACAATATTTCAGAACCCTTCTGTGGCCTCCGAGCTTACAAACCGTCCAGATTTATTAATTTAATTAATTTATTATGTCAAAAGTGCACAAATACATAGGAGACGCTAAACTAATTATTGTAAGTGCTATATCCAAGGCAGATAACACTTTATAACTCCGCTCACAAAATTATTATGTCCTTGACCGATATCACAATATTAGTCCTGCCGTCATTTGAGATTATAAAGCTTCTCTGCACTTTTAAATCATTCGTAAGTCGAGCCAACTCGTTACTTTTGTACGTTGGAATTTCGTTCACAAGTGACCAAAAAAACACAATAATGGATGAAAGCCTTCAAACCTATTGATGAATGAGGGGTGATTTTAACATTTTTGGCGAGGACACATGTACATAGTTCACACAATTAAAAATACGAAACAATTTCCATCTTTACAGTTAACTTTTAACAATAATTTGAATGTGTTATAATCTTACATTTAAGCAATAACAATAAACTAAGATGATTAAAGAGAAAGTCATTTTTGGCCTGACATTTGTGTTGTGTTTGTAACAGAGCAACACATCTTAATGTACTACATTGTTTTTACGATGTTGCTTGCATAAATTAATTCCCTCAGTGTTCGCAATATATCGACGCTATAGCTTGAGAAATCGTGATGCAACTGATCAATTGTGTCATTGCTACTCAAGGACTTAATTTTATTAAATTTTTATTTTTATTTAACTGCGTGTTGTCCTCTAATTTTCAATACAAACCAACATAATAACACGCGACAGCAATTCAAAATGCAACTACAGCCCGTTTGCTTTCCCCACCCACTTGATCAACCAAACGTTGTGAGAAGTAATCGTGAGTCTTTCAACATTTGACCAATCAATTGGTGGTGGAAAAACGCAGTAGCAAACTCACTTGCTACAATTCAAGGATTGTGATCATTTAAAATCCGTATGAGTGTATGTATTGTGTTTTTGTTTAGTGTTTCAATTTTCATACTTTGGAACCCAAACCGTTCATCTACCGTGCACCCTGCTGTCTGGGTGTGTTAAATTATAGATAAAAAAGATGTCATATTATTGTATTACGTTAAATATCACGACCATTAACACTTTCTCGCTGGGATTAATTTAATCATTGATTAAATGTTTTTTTTTTAATGTTATTATTCATGATTTATCACGATCCACGTAGACATCGCCATATTTTCTTAAGTACTGCACTTGAAAGTGCTGTATTTGCGGTTTATTTTATTCAACTTGTTTATGGTCTAGTTAAAAAGAAATAGCGGCATAATAACAAGAATATACGGATGCCTTTATAGGGGTATTCCACTACGACCCGATTCCCCACGATTTGTCCCGATTTCCAATATTTTGAGGTCGGGGACATTCGTAGATCAATTGGCGAAGGTCCTAACTTATTCGTAGCTAGTCGTGGACCGGTCGTAAGTGATTCCTGCAACTCGTGAGCTCCCGACAAATCGTGGCCAGATTTTAAACGTGTTTAAAATTTGACCTGGACCTCCAAGACTGAATTTAATTGCAATTTACTCGTCAAAATAATAATAATAATAATAATAATAATAATAATAATACATTCTTTATTTAAAGAAGATAGACTTGTTAAGAAATACATAAGATGAAATTACATAATATGCAATTTATATAATACATTTTTATTTTCAACAAGGTCTTCTAACATAATACAATTTACAACGAATACATTATATTTCATCTTGAGCAATAATAACAAAACTTAAATAATCACATATGCATGCATACTTACAATGATATATATCATAATTAAAAACACATGACAGACATACAACTACAATTACCATGTATGCAAGAACAGTATTTAAACATTAAACTAAGGCTATTTACTAAAAAACATGAAGCATGTTCAGTATATTTCATAAAGTGTGGTAGAAAGATAAGCTTTTATTTTTTTCTTAAATGTCATACAATTGTTTGTTTGACGTATAAATTGGGGAAACGAATGCCAAATTTGTGTGCTAGAAAATTCAAACAATCGTTTGAAATAGTTTGTTTTGGGTATTCGCACAAGCTTTAAATCCCCCTTTTTGCAAGATCGCAAGTTAAAGTGATTATTGTGTGAAGGTGTCAAAAGGTCAATAGATATTGACGCCTTATTCATGGATGCGTTCGGTGAGGTCCTAGCTTAGTCGTGACCGATCTGCATCGATCGTAGTACAGTCGCAGTAGATTCTTACACATCGTTGTGAAGTCGCGACCCTATTCGCAAGACTTCAACCGAACCCCACGATTCGTCGTAACTGAATCGTAGAATGTCACGAGTCTTCCCGATTCAATAAATGTGATAAATCGTAGCGAATCTTGGGCTTGTTTTCGTAGTGGAATAGGGCCATTAAATAACATGTGATATCCGACCCGACAGATATGGCATGTGTATTTTCTGATTAAAATCGTTCCAGGGTATATAAAGGATTTCATCGCAAATAGCTTAGAATAGAGCAGACCCGGTCAATAACTACACGGTGCATTTTTTTCCATATGTATGTTATATAATAAAGCACAAATACTAACAAGCAAATTAGTCGTTCACATAATTATTTCTTTACTTGCCTTCACACACATTACAAAATATGTCGACCGTTTACTAGAAAATATTACATTACACATTTTAACACAACTAAAATGCACAGGTGGAAGTAACGTACCCAGGATAGTATTTTTCATATATATATTTTTTAGGAGCCCAATATATTCAAATTAATGTATAAAATCATGTTTAATGAGAAAAAATTGACAAAGAGCCATGAAAAAAAAAATCCCCACCCTCTGATATTGGAATTATAACAAGGTCATTAACTAGACTTTATTATAGACCTGTCTTCGCGGGCCGCAAAAATGTCAAAAATAGCTTTAATCCAAAGCATCCCTTGATCCTACTATGGGCAATTGAACAACCTTTCAAGAAAAGTTAACTTCAAAAATATCTGTCCAGCCGTTAACTCACAGTCGGTCGAAAACCGAGCAATATTTCGAGTCCGTTTGTCAACACGAATAAATCTTCTACAGATTTTCAAACAATATTTTTTAGTTTTTGCCCCTCAATCGATAGCTCCCGTCCTATTCCTTTGAAACAACGAAGCGTGTCAAATAATGCATGCATATTCAACCACTTACCCCTAAAAACGAGCCGGCCATATCGGAACAAGTCCCATGACAAACATCCACCCTTCGACAAACGCTCCCCATGGGGCTCGAACCTTCGACCTCCCGATCCTGAGGCGGACGCCTTATCCACTAGGCCACGGCGATCGGTTATATATTTAGATATCTCTTTAATGTTGTGAACGATCATATCTTAAGGCTCCGTGCTGTACGCCACGCAATGCCGCTAATCAGTAATGTCTTCTTCATGGGACGTTGCAATTGACGTCAGGTAAATATTCATGGCAAGAATATTTCCTTCTTCGCTGCACGTGAATTCCTGGTGGCATTGCGGGCATGTTGCACGTGATAGGATCCTTTTTTCCCTTTCTTTTTTGGGTTCTTTTCGGTAGAAATCTTTGAAAACACCCCATTCTCTGTCTGTCAAGCGAAATTTGGCGACAATAATTCGTTTTGCAACAATAGCTCTGAAAACGTCATGGCCATATATTTCAGTACATTGAAGACGATACCGTGGACAGACTTTCTTTAGAACGCCGAATGTGTTGGCGCCGTCAGAGCCATTTTCACGAATCAATGCGTCACGAATACTTTCAAATGATGGGTATTCTCCATCTCTTCCGATAATCCTCTTCAAAGATAAATGGATCGCTGTTGCTGAAGCATGAGCATAACATGTTCCGCCTATTTGATTCGGAGCAGTTAAACCTGTGTTGCTTTGGTTGATATACAAGTTGATCCAAGGAAACTGTTACAAGTAACTCTGACAGACATTCTTGATTGCAAGCAATTTTCTTTCCCAGTCGACATATTTCGCGCATGTGTTCAGGATTGTTTACGTGAGCGAAAAGTTTTGTGTTGTTCTTCTCAATATCAAATGACCAACCATGCTGTAGTATGATCGTCCTCGGTAGCAGTTGTGAAGAAATAACTGAACTCAATTCAAACATTTTCCTTGCCCCAGGATCCCAATAAAACTCGGAAGTATCAAACAGGTGTCTGGGACGTATGTTTGAAGATCGACTTACGAAACAACACACGATTTTTACATCTTTTAACAAATCAAGAAACGATGGCGAATCGCTCCACTCTCCATCTGATATGACGATCATTATCTTTTCTACATTTGAGCTTTCTTTCGTAAATATTTCACTTGCAGACCTCAAAGCAGACACGATCGGTGTTCCACCATAAATGACAGGTTTTACAAGATTGAGTAGTTCCTGTCTTCTTCTGTCAGTCAGTTCAGCCCCATGCACTGTACCACGTATAGTTGTTGCGGCTTTCTGAACACTCTCTGCGGCCTTGGTAACATTAATGGGCGTTAATTTGAAGTTATTCTTAATAAGACCAATTCCTGATTGAATTGCTTTTCGTATCTCAGCTGGTGTTGCAGTTCTAAATGCGGTTACCGCGTTTGTTGTTAAAAAATCGAAACCGGGAATTAACGAAAGGACACCACCAATGGGTGTTGTCTGCGACATGCCTCTGCAAGCATCGGGCAAGCATTCTTTAACAATCCGTGTTGCTAATGAATCGTCGTTTTGTATCGCCTCTAAAAACATCTCTGCTTCTGCCTGTGATATGTGTCTCTGTACTTGTTCAACTGTGGTCCAATGTTCTAAATAATGAGCACCATGACGAATAAGAACTTTAAATATGTCTTTTACTGTGCCCCTTCCAGCGTTTTCTCTCCCCTGTTCAAGTCTTTCTTTTTGATGCTGTGCTTTGTCAATAGATTTTAAAATATCGAATGTTCCATCATTTGATTGACCTCCGAAACCAATAGTAAACACCCGATTGTTTTCATTCACGTCATGTTTTATTACGTCGTCAATTACCTACAACGAAACATCAAAAGTTGTAACTCATCTCACGATCAATTTGGATTTACTAATGACCTTATTGTTAACACATTCAGGTACACATTTGGACAATTTATAATGTTTTCATGGTTTAACCGTTTGGTAATGACCACACCTTTCGGAAATGAGCTCGTGAACAAGTTGAAAACGATGGCCATAAGACGCTCATATAAGAAAGAGAAATCCTATAGGAATTTCAACCCCGATTTGCGGCATACGTCGGCCAATATCTTTACAGAATAGATTTACCAAGCCACATTACACTGCTGCCTGAGTCCTTTATCAAACCTCTCGGTTTTGCAGTTTTAAGAAAGAAATATGGAAAGTCTTTTTGTGAAGTATGCTGAAATAACCCCGGGTGTGATCAACTGTATCTACAGGTGTATTTGAACAATATTGTTACGTATAAGGGACTATAATACGATTCTACATGCCATAACACACTGAGTCCTATGGTTTCGTATGCTAAGCATTTAGCAATGGAGCAATGATGGCCCTGAATCGCTTACCTGTTTAATAGGGCGTGGTAAGTTTCGAACTTAGAAGTATTCTTTTCAACAATATTTGCAAAGGGCAACACTTTGATCAAATATATATTCAATATACAAAACATAGATAGTGTCGATTATGACCCCAGAATCATGATTCTATTGAACGCAGTAGTGTAGAACTATAAGATGTTACAAGATGTTACAAAATAAATTTAAGACCTATTAGCCTTTTTGTTAACGATCATTACGTAATGCAACATACCGAATATCAAAGCTATTTGACTTGTGGTGTAATACATGATGTTTTGTTAATTATTTAATAATATTCAACATAAATCATGTGACCTCCTGGGGCATGGTCAGTGTTGACCCCAATGGCATAGTTTGATACAATACCAAGACATAATATTACGCACTACATATCAAACCTTAAATTAAAAACTTCTGTTAGAAAGTATATGCAATACAAAATCATACTTATTTGCATGTAACTATAAATTATTTGGAAAACAATCTTGATTACCAAGTACGTCGGTGTAATAATCAAGCAAACTGAACGTATCAACACTCACGTTGCTTTGTCGGAAGATTAATCAATTATCATATACTGTTTTCTTATATCCCTCGCCATAGATGCATGTTTTGGCCGTTATAACAATTTGATTTTAAATTCGTAAGAATTGGCAATTACGTTTATCCTTCATACATCAACAAAATGACTATTCATCATAGACGTTATATGCATCACATAGGCAATAAATATGTATCACACTGGTTGAAATATATAGATAAAGTGAAACTTAAATTGTGTAAGTGTGAGATATATTTGATCATACTTGGTCTTTGATTAATGAAGCGATCGAATTGACAAAACATAAAATAAGTACTCGAGTCGCGCACTTTAATATCAATGCAAAGCAGACTATTTTTTGTTAAAACAGGTTTTAGGGATTCAAACCTTAACCTCAACATAGCCTAAATTTTGTCACAACATTTTTTTAAGTGTTAACATACAATTAACCATATCATACTTGACAGAAAAAAGCAATAAAAGAGAATACATTCAGTTTTGTCACGAACTACTAACCTGTGAAACACTATAGTGTGTTTCATTTGGGATGAGACCGCTACAATAGCAAGCATGGATCTTTATGACGAGTTATTTTAAAATTGAATGACACGTTACAGTTTTGACCATATCTAAACGACTTTTTGTGACGTGCACGTTTTAATAAGACGGTTTTTTCACGTTTATGCCGTCTCCGCATGTTGATCATTTATGAAAAACAAATTTGAAATTGCACGATGAATATGACCTTTGAAGTGTTACCTAACAATTTGAGACAGAGAGATGTGTGATAAACATGAAAAACCGTTTCCTAATTTTGGATCATTGTTGGTATTTGTATGATGAATTATGAAGTTACAGAACGAACAAGTGATTGTATGCCCATATTAGACCGCTAAACGCTCAGTTTGACCTTTGAGGTAGGGAGACGGGTTTTACTCGCAACACGTCGTTGTCTGATTGTAGAAAGCCTATATCTTAAGCAAAAGGTTTAAAAAAAGGTAATTGAAAAACAAAGTTAGCGGTCTAAAATGAGAGACATCGTCCATTAAATAAATCCAATGACCCATACGACAAGAGTGCACTTTTTGATAGATAACTAGTAAATTCAAATTGGTCCATTGAAAATTTAGTTTTGTAGTAACATAACGGTAAATATAACACTAGCGAGCACTATTACTCAGTGAAAACAGCATAACAATTGTTTCAGAATAATAATGATTTATTCGTTACTAACTTAAAATGTAAACAAGCAAAGTTTACTATTATGAAACTCAGAAGGCAGTTTTTTGGTTTCTTGGTTCGTGTATAAATTTACTGAAATGACACAATGATAATATTAAAGGGTGTTTCAAAGATTTTTTTTTACAAATTTGGCAGATATGAGAATTACATGGTATGTTTGTAGCGTCGTTAAATGTCGCATCGCAGTTATATGTCGCAGGCTTCGAGATTTGTAGCAACCTTGACGATAAATGTCGCAAGGAACGCTTAATGTCGGAAATCCTTCTGACGATATATGTCGCAACTTTAACGATAAATGTCGCAAAAATTTCAACTGCCGATAGATGTCGCAAGATTAACGTTTAATTTCGTATACATGTTAAAAATGAAATGTTGAAGTAAAAATTACTAAAACTTTAAGGTTAGATCTATATCACCCGACGAGGTGCTTAGGGCCGAATACCATCACAATGGTAAGTTTTTAGTTAGTAGTTTAATAAATTTCCATTAAGTCTAATGCCCAGGGTTGCGAGAGAATTTACATATTTTACTTGCATACATTAAGTTAACCCTTAAATTTAATGTTGTGTCATTTTAATATTCAGGGTTGCTCATGCATAGGTGTTTAGTTATTTAACCACGATTTAAAGATGGTTTTGGAAAATTATCTTTAAATCTTTGATGAGTTTTCACAAAATAAAATCTTTAACGAAGTCACAATATTTAGATAACCAGGATCAGATTGTTTTAGAATTTATAAAAAACGTTTATACAATATATTTTGCTAAATAAAAGAAGGAAAAATACTCCTAATGTTGTGCTATATATAGATAAAAAGTCTATGAATTTTGGTTGGATTATTTATGCGTGAAAAAACGCATGGGTAATAAAACACGTATTATAAAAGCATTTCCATGCGCTATTAATAGAAATATTAACTACTAATTTACAAAATCCAAGTTTTTTAGAACGTACAATACTAGTTTTACATAGAAATTAAATAAATAAACACTAAACGTTAGCCTATGTAGTAATATGCATCTCGCGTCGCGTCAGGTATTCCGAAATCATGTCACGTATTCCGAATCGCAATAATGGTAGTATTTTGTCTCATCAACCTTGTAATAGTATTGAACAGGCTTTACCATTTTTGGTTTATTATTTCACTTTTATTGCACGTCAATTTGATTGTATTGTGTTTTAACTGGCGCTGCACTTAGACGTTGTCTTATATTTTGTTTGATAGGTTGATTTGCATGTGCCTTTCGCTTTCTAGAGCGCGACACACATAGTAACGCAAATCAGATTGGTAAAGAAGCGTGACGATTGTATGTAAGTGAAGTTACCAATGTATCCGATTGAGGTAATATACCGTTATTGAAGCATGTCTCTTTAAAACGGAAAAAAACGTTCAACTGATTCGGCCGATTCTTCATATTTTGCTAAAAGACTACTTTTAAATATTTAGAGACAGGTCACACCTCCAATGTATGTGGTCAAACATTCACATTGTCACTTTTATTATTTTGTTCAATGTCCATCGCCAACAGTTCAGCAGCCCAACGTCCCAATCAAGATTTTTCTCGAACAATTGACTATCAGGTTCTTGTAGAGAACTCAACAACCACCACGCTGATAGTGACGTGCCGTCTGAATTCGTCACATGCACGTTACCATTAATGCACGTAAAACTTCCTTTTTTACTTTTAATGTTTAGTGCCAATGTTTCAGTTGCCAAAAGTTTAATACAAGAGTTTTCCAACCATCAGCGCATACGTGCTAGTTGAACATATGACAGCCACCTGGCTTTATCACCATGAAAACTGTTTGTCTCATCTACGCGTAATTTTGTTTGTGTCGTTTGGTTATTGAAACAAAACAAGTGTACGTGAAAAGTCATCTGTCTACACTTTTTTATCTAGTGTTTACTGTACATATTGCCCATGTATCTGAGAGATCCTGGACTAAAGACTAACACAAGTCCCTGCTGTACGTGAGAGACCATTAAGCTAATTTGCTTACATCGCAAGTATTTATATGGTAACGTACAGTGGCCAAATTGTAGATGCCTAAGTCACACTTAAGAGATTGTAAAGCCGCCTATGGATGAACACGTACTTGAAGAGAACACAAACACTTATAAAGCTGATATAGGCACACGCCATTTTAATTAGAGACGTCCATATGATCCCCGGGGGGCGGGTAAGTTCCCAAATTTTAGGGTAGGGGTGTCCCGCTGAGACTACCGAAATGTGACCCATTTTATACCAGACCTCTGATAAAGTAGACCCATTTTGATAAGATTTTTGAAAAGCATACCCATTTGTATACGATACCATTGAGAAAGTGGACCCATTTCAATACAAGAAGTTTGATAAACTGGACCTATTTAAATACTAGAATTTTATAAAGTGGACCCATTTCATACTAGAATGTTAATGTCTTTCATATCAATACAGTATACTTATTGAATTTTCTATTATATCTTTCCCGCTACTGAAATTTACTTTTTGATACCCATTTATATGCAAGAATGACATTTATCATAACCATTTTGAAACTGATACTTTCAAACCTATATGCATTTATATACAAGCAAATTTCTGATTTTAATACCCATATCTGTACTTAGATGCTCAAAACCATACCCATATCTATAATTTTAGTCGAAAAACACCCCACATAAAATCGGCACACCCCTATATACCCTTATATAGGAAGTTACCCACCCGGGATATGATCATTAATTCAATTTAGCGTTTTCATTGTTTATTTAACGTACAGTGACCATTTTAAGTGGCCAAAAGAAGCAACCGAGAGTTTTTGGACTATGGCCTTTTATTTTCTTGTACACTACCAGAACATTATCGTTACAACTCAAGTTCCTTACCAGCGAGTGTTTACTGATCCGAGGCAAACTCCCCACGGATACTAGCGATAACCACTGTCATCACAAGAAAATCCTTCCAGATCTGGAAGGATTTTTTGTTTACGTTTTCATTACGAAAAGTAGTATTATTTACTTTTATATTTTGAAAAAAGCGTATAAGTTTAGGTCCATTACAAAGAAATACCTTAATTCAAAGAAAAGTACAAATAACAATTAGGTGGTCGTTGATACTGTAAGACTCAATTATTGTACCACGTGGCTCGGCTATCTTTACGTGGCTGGTTATAACAGCAAGATTCGATATATACAGCTATGCTCGGAACCAGTCAAATATCCGCGCGGAGGTTGGATCCGCGGGGCAAATAAATGCAGTTCTTATTTCCGATTAAATTAGCTTTGGTTTGATATATTCGAAAAATAAACGTTTTTGCGTGAGACAATTACTTGAGGAAGATAATACACGAATACATTTAAAGTTTAGCAAAGCACTTCACTTAATGGCATGTTAGTTGGTTTGGGATAGGTGGGTTTGTTACGAGGGAATGTTTAATATTATGTTTTGTATGTCGATATTTTTGAATTTTAGGTTTTTTAGGCGCTCTACATGTGAATAGAATTAAGGTAGTATCTATAAATGCGACACATGTATTAAAATAACCACACATTTACCATGTTTATTGGAATGATTCATGCGTGTCTGAATTTAGCATTTTTAAAGTAAACAATACTTCAGGGCATCAAAATGTAAGGTATGTATTTTCTCGCATGATTAATATGTTCTTTGGGTAAACATACTGTGGGAAAGAAAACACATTTTTGTATTTCCTTTTAGCAAATGTGAATATTCATAAAATCCTAATAAGGTAATAGAACTTTTAACAATATTTATCACTGCTCCTGTATGTATATGCATATAAACGCATACCCTTATCACCCGATTTGTTTCCGGACTGTTAAAGATGTATTTGCGATTTTAAAATAACTTGACACAAATGATAACCATGTGGAGACAACTTGTCGCAAAAAACACCCGTGCCTTAAGCTCCTAGGGTCAAGATGAAACATAAAGATCAAAGCGAAAGAATGGCAATTCAACTAGGGGGTTTAATCCTGTGACGAGTATGAGTTCAAATTCCAAAAGGATCGGGAGTCTAATAAAACAAAATTACTGTTCACGGAGGATGATCTTCGACATTGTTACTCACCAAATACTTTTATAGTTGGCTTCGATATTGAAAAAATAAAAAAAAACATATATGTCTTCAGCTAGTTAATCAGTATGCCAGTACAAACTACGGCATATGCCAGTGCGTCTGCAAAATAGTAATACATTAACTAAGAAAATGATACATGTACTACAGTCCTGTAACTAACATACAATGTTCAATACAATTGTATCGTTATTTGTGTTGCAACTTGTTCACATCTTACAACCTTGGCCATTTTTGATAACAGCATTCCTTTTAGCACAGGGAAATCAACAACTGGCTACTTGACCCAAGAATTATAAAAATTGATTTGGTCAATATTGACCACAACTGACCATTTTGGACAATACTGACCGCACATGACATTTATGGCAAATACTGACCACAACTGACTATTTCGAACAAAACTGACCATTCTGGTGGAACCTCGTCGGGTAACCTCGATCGAACCTTAAAGTTTTAGTCATTTTACTTCAAGTTTTCATTTTTACATCACTTAGAAAGGTGTGCGACATTTATCATTAATGTTGCGACATATATCGACAGAGGGCGTTTTTGCGACATTTATCGTTAATGTTGCGACATATATCGTCAATAGGATTTGCGAAATTTATCGTTCCTTGCGACATTTATCGTCAAGGTTGCGACAAATCTCGAAGCCTGCGACATATAACGGCGATGCGACATTTAACGGCGCTGTAATGTTACTAAACCAATTTCGGATAAGTCATGTAAAGGACTTTTCTTTTTCAATATTAATTATACTAACAGGGTAGTACCACTGTATTCAAAGCTTTGTGACGTAACGTTTACGCATTCAGAGTACAAATATACACATATAATTTTCACATAAATTTCACGAACATGGTCTTTATAATTTTTGCCTTACGATATAACTAAATATATGCATCCAAACATGTCAATGCCGAGTTGTGCTTACTTGAAACAACGATCGGACCCATTCGCCTTCCTTCTCCACACTTCCGACTGCATTTTCCTTCATGGAACCGGATACATCAAGAAAAAGCCCGATTAAGCTTCCATGCTCCATGTTGAGGCTGTATGTAAATGTAAGTAATACATGCAGTATTATAAAGCTCATGTTACCATGACACTTGTCAACGCACGTTCGGTTCCCAAGTGCTTACAATAAACAGCAATTATATACTTATTCAATTACAACTCGTCACATCTCGATCAATCTTGGCCTGAGTATGCTTTATAATGAACATAGTGCTAATTCATGTTAAGTTTATGCATACATTTTTAGGACATGTTTAGCTTGTCAAGACATAAACACTAACACTTATTTGATGGTACATATGCATATATAATATGCATATATATATAATATAATATATATATATATATATTACACTTACCAATTTTTAATTCTATGCCGAAAATACCAGTTAATTGGTTCGATGCAGACATAATTACAGTAAATTGAAATTAATTATAACCATATACAATTCAATATTTAATAAATTTAAATAAGTTCAAGTTGCACGTTTGATTTCTATAACGCAAAATTGACACAAAATGGTTGATACATAATTACATCATTAGTCGTACTATTTGCTTTTGGGTTTGGGACGTTCAGAACGCATTATTTTATTTTGTGTGCCAAAAAGTATTACTTTTTATTCGATTCTTAAAATATTTGTAGTTAAATATCGATTGTTAAACGATTATCTTGCATGGCTTAAGAATCAAGAAGTGCAAAAGACTCACAATACGTAAACACGAATTGACTTAGTCTTAGTACTCTAATTATAACAAATTAAGATTTTACACAAGTTGAAATTATATTTGTGTTTTTTAGCAATCCATTGTGTTAATTAAACAGTGAATCATCTACACGTATATTAATTCAAAACTGCGTATTTGTTATATATAATGTAGTATCTATAAATAAATAAATGCGAACATTGACATCAAACATGTGTAAATAAAATCTAAATAACTTACCTTATATTGAAATATAATTTATCATTCAAACACCGATGAAATTGTGTAATGTAAGTATACAACGGATATCGTTTATATACTCTTTGCATTTAAGTGGAACGAACGACCTTGGTTTTTTGAAAACCTCGTTTTTACAGGATCAGTACGTGCCTTTTCAAGCGCCACTGACAATTACATCTTCAATACAAAATAAGCATTTTTAGAATGATGTTTGGAGTGAATGATTGCATAATAAAATCCATGGTGTGTATTTTCTTAATAGAACAAGTTTTTTGTACTAAGTCTCCACGAACGATAATGTAATTGCGGTTTTAACAACATTTTATAGCATTACGGAACAATACTATCCCTTTAAGCACCAATCATCCCCGTACAAGCTGACAATCGCGTGATTATTCCTTTCTGTCTCATCGATTTAAGACGAAGCACTTGATGACATTGACCTTGAAAACCAGATAAGGCTGAAATTATTGCGAACATAAGATCACTATTAAGCCCTTTAATTAAACATGGTTTGACATGTTATTACGTATGTATGACATGGCAAACAAAAGTTACAAATGATCAGGTATACCATTTAATACATATACCAAAATAGTTTGGCCTAGACTGGAGGTGGTTTTTTTAAGGTCATATTGTGTTTTAATGATTATCAGCGTTTGTTTTTTTAATAATGATTCCCTGTACCTTCCAATGTAATGTTTGTGATGTTGGCAGTAAAACGATAATGTCTCATAAAGTCAACAGTTCATCGCTAGGAGTTCTGGTATATTGAATCATGAAATCTTAAGTGATAAAGCAAGGTATCGTGCATCAGAAATCCTGCATCCTGGCATGCCGTCATCGTTAAGTCATAAGTTCAGCTGCTTGGAGATTATCAGCAGTCCAACCGGCAGGCAATTGTCAGCTTGATATCAGCAGTCAAGCAACGTGCCTTCGTAATGTCGTGATATCCGCATTTGACCATACAGTCCAACAGCCTATATGTCTGGCTGAATAAAATCAGATGCCCAGCAGCCTGTCAGTATTGCATCATAGAGTCAGCAGCATATCATCCCAGCATTCTAGCGGAATGATTCCAGTGTGGGATCATATTATATACTGCCGGCATTAAGGTTCTAGCTGTATGGCGACAGGACGTTAGCTCAGTCAGCATTTAAACAATCTGTCAGTCCAGTCTTCAGTTTCTGTGATTTTTTTAAAGAAAGCTTGTATAGTTGAACGCAATCAACATGTATTAAATAATAATATATGATAATAAGCAAAGCTCAAAACTTGATTACCAGTAATATGAATCAGATCAATTGTTGAACTATTTGAATTATTTTTACAGCGCATGGAATTGCTAACGGTGCAAAGCAATGAGTAAGAGACCCATATCAATGCATACAAAATCATTTTATGGCGCAATGCAAATTAAACGCACAGCTAGATGTATGTTATATATATATATATATATATATATATATATATATATATATATATATATATATATATATATATATATATATATATATATATATATATATATATATATATATATATATATATATATATATATATATATATATAGATGCGTCGTAAGCTTAAAGCGTATTAACATTTTACTGAAAGCGTCCTACAAACGAAGGATTTTACAATTCAACAAAAAAACCTCCAATATCTGATAATTCCGTTCCCCATTCATGACATGCGAAGCCTAAATATGTTTGATATTAATAGTGATTAGATTTATTACATACATTGTGAGTAACAAATGAAATCATCATCGATCAGTAACAACGTCGCACTTTTAGTATAGTAGTTTTTTTTTATCTAGAATTCATTAATTCGTACTAGAAAGAGTTTTATATTTAAAGTTTATAACAAAATATTGTGTTGCTACCGTAGGTGCACAATCGCTTTCTTGTCAAATCAATAATTTCAGGACCCTGTATTTGTTACATGACATGTTAGGTTTATTTAAGTCCACATAATACGTCGTTGCATGGTTGGTTTTAACCGTCCTTGAACTAATATTTAAGCACAGCGGTTTATTGAGTACAGGCCTGAACGCGAAACAAATGATTTTTTGAAAAGCGATTCACCGTCAAATTTTTTTTCCGGTTACCGTTACAAGTTGATTCATATACACGATAAGAAGCCAGCTGAAACAAAAGCATTAAAGGAAAATTTTCACAGATTTTTGTATGTTTTAAAGTTTATCATTACATGCTTAACATTGATAAATGTAAACATTGGATCTAAAAAGCTCTAGTATAAAATGAAATCAAATTAAATAAAGAAAGTAACCCTCAACTGGGCTCGAACCACTGACCCCTGGAGTATAAGTCTATCGCTTAGACCACTCGGCCATCCGTTCTCACACAATGAGTGATACATTTTATTTTTAAAATATGTAATCCTCGTAGTATCACAAAATATAACGGAACTTTCCAATTTATTCAATCGTTTCGTGTTGTAACGCTTTATAATTTTCAGGTTTTTAAATCGTCAAAGATGCATATATCATTCACATTTTAGAGCATGGTAAATGTTCCGTATTACTGTTTCCACATAAATATCATAACTACAAAAAAAATTTGCGAATCTGAAACATTTATTTTTATTTTTTCCAATTTACCAAAACGTGAAAAGGTCCCTTTAAACTTGAATCGATTGCGAATTGCGCAATACATTTCAAAATTCTCCAGCTCACATAACCTTAACCTTGCACTTGCATGTTATCTCGTATCAATAAAAATAATTCTGCAGTTGAAGTGCAGAGTAAACATCAGGACTTAAGTCGCACTGACCTTGAAGTAAATTACACACTCAATGACTAAGCCTAAGCTCAAGATAATAGTTGTTAATCGACAAGAAACGAAATAATGTCAGAGCAATCATTATTTGTGTACAAAGGAAACATTCCAGTTTTTTACGACCAATGCAATACAGAAAAAATAAACTTTCATATTTGTTTTCATTATATTTAGAAAATTTTTGGACTTTGCTTGATTTTGCATACTTATTGCTAAGACCGTCAAATTTTGACAAAGGAATATAAACATACACAGTCTTTTACAAATATCGAGGCTTGGTACAATTCTATGTTAACTGCTAACAGTTTACTGAGTAATACATATAGAGCAGCATCTGTATGTCTAATTTATACGGGATAATATATTATTTTATGTTATATACTGTTCGCATAACAATTCCATTGGCAATCTGTTGTATTTTGTGAACGTTTCTTTTTTTTCGAATTATAATTGACAATCCATATAAAATAAATTTAACAGGGTATGTGTGTTGTCTAATGCTATCAATTGTGATATATTGCTGCACATTTGTTAAGCTTTATAACAACTGACTGGCCACAACTCATAAACAGAGGGTTTAATATACAAAAATGTTCGTCAGGGTCTGTAGAATTCAGAACAAGATGTCGTTTTTCTGGAAAATGCTGGAGGGCTTAGAAATCCAAGATGGCCTCCAAGATGCCCGCCGTTTTATGATTCAATTACTAATAAAGATGAATTGAATACGTCTATTGAACACCTATATGTACTGACTTTAATATCTGAAGTAATCCATTGATATAGGGCTTCTACCAAACAGATCACCAAGGTCACCAAAGGTCAAGGTCAAGGTTATTTCATGGTCAAAATGGAAAAATAAACAAAAATTTGAGTATAGACATATCATTTTCTTTTTTTAATTCAAATGCTTTACATTTGCTGTGATAACTAACCTTTTTATTATATAGCCACATTTACAAGCTTCATTTTTAACAAAAGTAAATGCCTAAAATTGTGTTGGTAACCATGGTAACCAAGACTACATACGCTATGTGTCCATTTTCCTGGTTCGTGGAAAGTCATTTGGCATTATAACCAACAAGTTCAATAAGTTTGCTTTTAATCTTTAATAAATACTTTAAGACTTATCAAGGCAAATGTAAAGAACAGCTATGCAGTGTTCCATGTATCATATTTATTCAACAATCAAATCTAACCAGGTATAAGTGCTTGATAAAGACTAATAAACGTTATTTACAAATGTTGTAAATTATGAGGTTTTACATTGTATTTACTAATACAAATGATGCAAATAACAAATTATGTTTTCAAGTTACAAACACTGAAAAACAACTCCTGTAAACCAGGAACTGTCAACGTCCTACTTGTTGCTTTCGGAAGTCGTGGAATCCATGTTGACTCGGCTGGCGCACTGCTGACCAACATACTTGTCATCGCATGAGTCGTCCTTTAACCATCAACTGTTCGCTCATTCAGATTCAAGTTATCAGCAACTGCCACTACAAGCGTCCCCCTTTTGTCTCTAGGTAGTATATTGTCTGGTACAATACCACCAGAGTCTGTTATTTTGTGTGATGCAATGTTCTGTTGGGCTGCTGATGTCAAGAATAACCGAAGATCTGGATATGAGATGGAATAAACAAAAGAGTACATATCTTTAATCAGATGGCGGCTGCCAAACTCGTTGTTGAGGTGTATCCCTAAGCCCAGGTGTTTAGGGGATGGGTTTTACGTGACAAGTGTAGTTAGGTCACAAGCAACAGCTAGACATCTTGTAATGGTCCTCTCAGAAGCTTCCTTGTACCATTTTTGTCATGTAACCAACACACTGCCTTGTAAAGAAGAGGCTCCACAAACTGCTTCTGATCTGACAATTTGATTTCTTCTGGAGCGTAAAAGAAGTCCTCAAATTTAGGATTATTCTCTATAATTCGTCTTCTCAAAATACCCATCGCCTTATGAACTACAGCTTCATCTGTGTCGTCCTCTGACTCTGGTAGTTCATCGTTTGAACACTCATTGTCATCTTGAATGACCTGTTCCATCTCCTTTGACTTTCTGACAGCATCATTAATAGTCAAACTAGGCGAACAAACTAGGTCAGGCTTTTTATGCTGATGAATAAAGGATACCTCTGGCCATAATTTTTCAAACAACCTTTTCAAATTGGAACTTTTATTAGAGTTTGCATCATTTGAACATCCTTCTGATTCAGCAATTTCAACAAAACGTTTTTTAATGTATGAAAGAAGAACACCTTTTTATCAACAACAATATAATGCTCAAATTCATTTTTAATTATCTCATCAATTATTGTGTATGAAATTGTTTAGTTTTCAGAAGTGGCCTTATTGGGTGTCAGCCCGGAAAATGCATAAGTATTACACTGGTAGTATTTAGTCAAACAACCTTTTTTCTATGATATCGAGCCTCAATGGCTACAAGATCACCATTTGGAACACTTGCCAATCTGTCAATAATGGCTACATCATTTATTGCAGTAGCAATATCTTACACTTTGCGATATATAGAGTTAGAGTCTGACCACATATAGAAGTTTCAACTAGGCCAAACAAAAAAAGTGTGTTTCGGGTAACCCGACCCTACCTACGATTTTGGTCCCGACCCTACTTTTTTTCGTCTCGTAAAAAAAAAGATCTCTGAAAAAAATAGTGCCCGAAAATAACCGCACATTTGCCACTTTCGCTATCGGTATCAATCATCCGATTTTACGCCCGGCAATTATCGATTGCACAATAATCCAGCGTAGAATTTCATAAGTGTTTACATGGTTTTCCAGAAGGCAAAACAAGAAAAACCAGATCGGAATCATTTACAAACTCAGCCGAGATATCATTAAAAAATGTTCTCGAACAACTGCCTCACCTCCTTGTTTCACTATAGCTCATAAGAAAACTGCCCTACGCAACGGCGGACATGTTTTTAAAAGGACAAGGGCCGTTTTCAAACTATGCTGATATATCATTTGAAACAAAGGTTCTATGAAAGTCCCATAATGATTGTGCAAAACATCAGACTTCTAGAGTGTCACAAGGTTTGACTATACCCATGTTATAACAGCTGCTACCCTTCTCCCGCAGATAGCCATGTTTTTAACGAACAAAAATCGTTTCCAAACACTCTGCTGATATATCATAAAAACACAGGTTCTGGGTACGCTCCATGAAGATTTTGTAACACATGTTTCTTCTAGAGTTTTCAGAAGCCCTTGTTTTAATCTGACCTAGTGACGTTGTCCAAAATATCATTGCAACAAATGTGCTGAAAAAGTTTCGTGAAAATTGAGCAATCCATGTGTGCTCTGAAGTGTTAATATGGTACATGATAACGAACAGACGACGCACACAATATTGTCACAAAAGGTCTTCGTGAGCAATGTGTACTCAGATAAGATAAAATCATTGTGCACACATCAGCAGTGAAAACAAACAGCTTGGCGAAACAATCAAGACATGCTTTCAGTAGAAATCACTTGATGGGGATAATTGTCTTTACATTTGTGCAGAGTTAAGATTTCCCACACTTAATGATAACATCCTTGTTTTGGGGAACTTTTCAAACAAACTGCTCACAGGCGGCCAAATTGTTTTACCGCCGAGGATAAGTTTTATGACTTTTATCACATTTTTTTGTCTGACTCAGGGATTAATTTCAAGCAAGGATTTATTTGGACACAACTTAAAATATAAGTCGGGTGAAATTACAGCAACATTTGCCGAACAGCGCCAACGAGCAGAAGCACACTTTTGGATTTACCTTTAATCCAATTCCAAACATACATGAAAAAAAAAAAGATTTAGATGAACACGTCACTGAAAACGTTGTAATCGGTAGAATAACGAACAATTTGCTATAATTAATTGCAAAGATAGAATTATACAAGCGATTGCGCTAGAAGCCTTAAGAGTTAATCGATTAAGTACACACGCAAAAATAATTTAACATATATATCGCACCAAGCGCTTTTAAGCAGACTCATTTTTTTTTTCAAACAAAATTCGTTTCAATGAAATAAAAGACACTTTGTTTTATAAGTACTAATTATAGTTTAGCAAGACTCTTTTTTCAAACGTACTACGTTTATTTAAGCATGCAAACCGTGACCTATTTCGGCTTGAATCAGCAAGCTACGACTTATTTTAGCTTGGGTTATCAAGCAGTAGACGGCTATAAGTAAGCTATCTTAACCCTCGAATATTAACGATTTCACTCGCATTAAGCTTTACTATTCGAATACAGTATTACTATGGGGAAAGAAACACACACGACAGAATTGCAGATTATTATGTTCATGTATATATGGCTTTTTCAGATTGAAGTCGAAGATCTGGGCAAAATTTTGCAACAATTTAATTTGTCAACCAAGTTTTACAAGCAATGCAGTTAACCGCCCTATAATAATTTTTAAACTGAGCATTTTTAGATTACAAGATAAACGCGTTGGTTTCTGTCCACTCTAACAAATGTAGCTGATAATTTGCTCCGATTAGTGTAGATTACCTGAGGACTCTCCATATCACGTATGATTAATAGCTTCTCATCTTTGTTAATTTGTCAGGATTACGGTATCCACCGACGGTTTTGATCTTAAAGTGAGTAAGAATTATCTGTAAGTATCGACTGTTTGGGAACAATATCTTGTTGAGAACATGGATGTGTAGAATCATGCAGAAATGAACAACTTTGTAGCATCTATTGACATCAATGTCAAGCATGTTTATACTTGGAGATTAATCTCCCAATATTAGAATTGTGCTTTATTCATGATTAAATTACATGTGCTGATATATATTTATGGAGTGCCTCATTTAAAACAAATATACACAGTTTTTGCAAGCATAATATAGTAAGTACACAGGTTATTAGATAATTTGCAAGTGGAATTTTACAAGGTTTATTTAAAAACACGTTCAGGTTTAAAGTGCCAATATGCATTATTTCATTTATGTTAAATTAAAGTCAATATATCTGCCCATTAAACTCTTAACAATTGTTCCATGATTTGGAATTGGGTTAAAATTAATTAAGTTTAAACTTCATGATCGTAATACGTGATGCATTTTACGTACATAAACTACAGCTTTGTCACAAACATGACTTGTATTGTGCTGTATTGTGCTGTTTTGTACTGTTCGGGCAATCGGTCACTGCCTTAAATAAAGGACCAACTAATTGTTTTAAATGAAAATTCAATACTGCTCCAGCAGCTGGAGTTTTACTTCTTTATATTACCACTTTGAAACAGCAATCAAAATTGTGTCTTGAACATCATACACTTCATGTTATTGCCATATTTTAAGTTTCAATTCTATCGCTTGAGAAATATGGAAAAAGATCGTTTCAAAAACGGAGAAATTTGTATACGTTTGCCATAAAAGGTTTACTATCAAGGCTAAATAACTCAAGAACGTGTGGATCACTGCTCATGAAAAAGTGTCTTGCACATCTTCACTTTAAAGGGGGTTACATATTCCAAGTTTCGATTCAAAAGCTTGACAAATGAAGTCGCTCAACAAACTTTAAACATTTGATTCGGACAAACAAACAAACCAATTAACCGACCAACCAATCGACCGACCGCCCAACAGCGTGACTCCTACATAACTCCCTGTCAAACTTCGGTGTATAATTATGTCAATCTCATGTTGTTGTTTTTTTTATATATAATTAGCAATTAAAAGCCCACATATAGATCTATGAAATTGACACAAGATATGATCAACGTACCGCTTATAAGACTTTTTAATAGTGTTATTTGTGTTTTTGTTGTTATACATCAACCACTATTTTTTTCATAATTTTGTTTTTCTAAATGCTTCTTAGTAGATAAAAGAGGCCTGGTATACGTTTACAACTAAAACATGAAACCCGGTTGAAGACGACCCCTATTGGTACATACGAGCCTGACACAAGATTGTCACTGCACAGTTTATATTTTGTCTATAATATATATATATATATATATATATATATATATATATATATATATATATATATATATATATATATATATATATATATATATATATAATGTAGTGATACTAATGTGAGCATGTAATATACAAAATGTTTATTATTGCTTCAAACAGGAAAATTGTTAATCGAATTACGTGTCAATGTTTTTCGAACAGTAATAACAGTTATGAAATGGGTTTATTCGGCCTGTCTGAAAACTGGAAGGGGGTTTGTTCCGCTATGAAAGGGTGTTTCTTCCGTTTATGCAAAATGTGAAAGGGGGTTTCTTCCGCCATGCTGTTTTTAGGGAAGGGTGTTTCTTCCGAAGGGGATTTATTCCGGGATTCGTTTTGACAACACCGAACACTTAATCCAGTTTCGTCTGGATTTTCTGTTGCAACAGTATACAGTACAATAACTGTTTCAATAGTGACTTATCTAAACGTCCGTAACGATAAATATACAGTGTGTTTGATTTGCAATTAATTTTAAGGAAATGCATATTCCAAATCATTCACTATATCATTCTGTTAGAATTTACCACGGAACATTAAACGGAAATTTAATGCACGCACGCTTTCCATGCGTTTGACGTGACGTTGTTCATGTAGGGAATAATTTGCGCGCGCTTTTCTCTAGAGAAAAGATTAAAACACACTGTACATTTACAGTTTGTTTGAAGAATGTGATAACGTCGAGTAAAAATTAAATAGGGAAGAGTGTTTCGGATTACAAATATAATTATGCGCATTTGAGAATTCAACAAGAAACGGAATATGATCCAATTTCTAGGACGCGCATACTTCGGTACGATGTTTTTTTCCCGGATATTTCCATTGCAAAAGCATGTGAGCCATCGCAAAGACCAGAAAAAAATACCTACCCTACCTAAAAAAATTTTCAGCCGTTTCCCGAAACACACAATTTTTTTGTTTGGCCCTAGGGACCAACTTCTGCTAAAACCTCTTGATGTATTATCTTTATGACGGCTGCACTTTTCCCCACAAATAAAGCACTATAATTTCCAGTCAAAGTTCTCAAAAGTGGACCTCGTCTCAAAAAGGTGTTCTTGTGTTTTCCTTGTCATCCATTGTTGAGTCATCATAGGACCATCTGGGCCTGAAAAACAGAAATACATATGAAATCATTTGAAGAAAAATAGAGAATTTGAAATGGCATTAATGTTCTACTCTCAATGATCATGTTTGAGAGAAATCAAACTATGATATTTATGAATATCATTGTCATTGTCATACCAGACCAGGATCACCACATGGTTGTCATATATGTCTTCAGTACACTCATCTGCTCCATTTTTTTGAAGCGAACAAAAATCATCCTTGATTTAATACTAATTATAACTTGCCTGTGTTCTCATTGTAAGTACATTTATATCTAACTATTTAGTATCCGCAAACCTCTTTAATAAATGACTGTAATAATGGATCAACAGAATTACAATTAACAATACATACTTTCTTACTTTGCAGTCATAGATCTTTAAGCTCTCTCCAGATCTAGCCATGTTTTCTTCCCCGAAGACTGTGGCATTCCCTTGGCTGATGAAGTTCTTTTGTCGCACCTTTTAATATATTCAAAACAATAGTTTAGAATAGGCAGAAATTAACATATTTTAGGCATACGCACTATTTCATCAACAGAAAAAAAAATAAAAAAATTCAAATAAGTTAATTTACAAGATAATAAAATGAGTGAAAACAATGTCCGCTTACTAGTACCTATCCGAGTGCTACTCAAGTTTTGGAAAAACAAATATAAGCACTTCTTATTAATACAAAAGGCAGTGTAGGTTTCATGTTAGGCTCTCAAATTTTCACGCACACTACTGTTGCATGTATTCAAACTGATTTTAGTAAATATATGTGATGAATAACATCAATGACATTGCAGACAAATTCCCTTGTGATGATGTTTGAGAAAATGTTTTATCAATTAAAATCTATAAACATAGCATGTAGTTATGACACGAAAAATGAATAAACATGTTAAATACTTACCATATTAGATGTACATGGAAATGAAAACTGTGAAATTGACAAAACAAGTTTGACATTGGTGTCTGCTAAATTTTATGTATATGGTAAATTTTATATCAAAGGGGAGTAACTCAACAAATGTGTAGTATCTAAAATCAAATAATTCTTTATATTATTATAGTTGTCATAGATTTCAGAGTTTAAAGTTGACTCAGTTCATAAAAATGGTATATGATTTCATTTAAATGGATAACATATTACTGGTATAAAATCATAATTTAAGTTTTAAGCTATGAATTAACACAATGTATCAAATGAAAGTACAGTTACAAATCACTTCATCAATTAAAATATTATTTAATCATATCTGGATCGTTTTCTTGACCATAAAGTTATCTTTTTCATGTGTTTTAATGGATATTAATACACTTATTAATTTTACCTGGTTTAAAGTACATTTTAATCAAATACTTGATAGTAATACATAAATATATTAGACTTTGCCCCCAAAATTGGAGCATTTTTTGCTGATTTTCAGTAAAATATGCACAAAAATGCATTCCATTACATGGTAATAGGTAAATAAAGCATTTAAGATACACATCCCTTTCATTTAATGTTGATTTAGAAGGAGGATAGCAAATAAAATAAAATAAAAGTTGTAATGTATACAGTGAGTAGGACACTTTTGGCGGCCATCTTGGACGCAATCTTGGATTTTAAAGCCCTCCAGCACTTTTCGAACAAATGAAATCTCATACCATAATCTACATACCCAGACGAACATTTCTGTATATAAAACTCTTTGTTTATGATCAGTGGCCAGTTACTCCCCTAAATAAGCGACTTATGTGTGCCTGTTTGCAGCACAAATAAGAATAAAATTGTATTACAGTGCTGTTCGAACGTCATGGTTTACTCCTGAGTAAACCAAACGACAACATATGTGCTTTATTTGCGTTTTATTGTATTTAACTTGTTAATGTTATAGTTTTAAAAAATAGCGGCATAATAACAAATAATACGGGTGCCTTTTAATAACATGTGGTATCCGACTCGACAGATATGGCATGTTAAAACCTTCGGCAAACCTCGCCCTTTTCCACGGAATATCAGAATCGTCTGATATCACATTAGATCTAAAGTCACCAACCCAATTTTCTAAATTAACGCGATTTGTACAGACATCATACGATGGCAGCAAAGTAATACCAATAAATGCCGCTAAAAAGACGATTGGCGTGAACATTAATATTTGCATGTGTAAAGATTCTAGATTCATGCTTTGTACATTTGCGATGTTCAATTCCCCTACAACAAACCCAATGCCCTAACATAGACGATTCCACATTTTACGAAACATTACAATCCTTTATAATTAATAACCAAGATAAAAATATTATAATAGGTGGTGATTTCAATACTGTCCTGAACCCATTATTAGATAAAAAGAATGGAAACCTTTATACCCATACTAAAAATAGAAACATTTTAAATAACATAATTGAAAACTACAATATGATAGACATCTGGCGTACAATATATCCAAACGAAAGCAAATTCACCTGGCACTCAAACACAAAACCAACAATATTTTGTAGATTAGACTATTTTTTAATATCTGAATCTCTTTGCAACATTATCGACACGTGTAACATAAAACCAGGATTTATGACTGACCACTCTCTAGTTGAACTTAAACTGCACAATATACAACCTGAAAGAGGCCCAGGGTACTTTAAAATTAACAACAGCATCTTATTAGATACACAATATCAAACACAAATAAAACAGGAAATATTAAATACAGTTCAAAATAATAAAGATGCAAACCCAAACACCTTATGGGAAGTAATTAAAGGAAATATACGTAACACAACAATTAGATACACATCATTTAAACAAAAAGAAACACACAAACTTGAAACTGAAACCATCAAAACCATTGAAACACTTGAAAAACAATTGCATCAAACAAACACAAATGATACCACCGACATTGAAAATGAAATAACATTAAAAAAACAAATATTAGATGGAACCTATCATACACATCTAAATGGAATAATACTAAGAGCGCGTGCGCAGCATGTTGAACACAATGAAAAAAATACAAAATATTTCGCAAACATTGAAAAACGTAGAAGTGAACAAAAAACTGTACACAAATTAGTAGTCAATGGCAAAGATATAACAAACAGAACTCAAATACTAGAAGAACAACGTTTTTTTTTCGAAACCCTCTATAAACGAAAAACTGTTGAAAATAACACCCTTTTTAGAAATACACATCACGCTTTAAACCAGGAGGAAAAACAACTATGCGACGGATTGCTTAATGAATATGAATGTGGATTAGCCCTAAAAGAAATGCAAAATAACAAAAGCCCAGGATCTGATGGCATCACAATCGAATTTTATAAAATATTCTGGAATGATATAAAAACACACCTAATTAATTCACTAAACTATTCATTTAACAACGAAAACTTAACTACGCTACAAAAACAAGGTATTATATCACTTATTTCAAAACCTGGAAAAAACTTAGAATACTTATCAAACTGGCGCCCGATTAGTTTACTAAACAATGATTATAAAATTGCAACTAAAAGTATAGCAAACCGAATAAAAAAAATATTACCATCAATCATTTCAAAATCTCAATCTGGTTTTATAAAAGGACGCTACATTGGTGAAAACGTTCGTCTTATCCAAGAATGCATAAACTATTTCAACAATTCTAATAATCCTGGTCTAATATTCTTTGCAGACTTTGAAAAGGCATTCGATTCGCTTGATCATTCATTTATGTTCTCTTGCTTAGAAAATATGAACTTTGGTGAAAGTCTCATCCAATGGGTCAAACTATTCTATACCGATATTAACAGTATAATCATTAACAATGGCTTCTTTTCAAACAGTTCTAACATCGAACGAGGGGTTCGACAAGGATGTCCACTCTCATCATCGCTATTTATTATTTGCATCGAGTATCTATCACATCACATCCAATCAAATAAACACATAAAAGGCATATCACTAGAACCTGACGAAGAAATCAATCAATCCCTATTTGCTGACGATGCAACTTATTTTTTAAACGACAATTACGATTCTTTCCATAACCTAATAGAGGCGCTAACCCTTTACGGAATGACATCGGGTCTTAAACTAAACAAAAGTAAATGTTCTGTGCTACGAGTAGGTAAATTAAAACAAAGTAATGTTCAATATAAAAAAGAAATGAAATTCAATTGGACATCCGATGAAGCCACAACGTTAGGAATTACTTTCACAAATAATGAAAAGGACACAGTTCTTAAAAACATACTACCTAAATTACAGAATTTTAAAAACTGCTTAAAATCATGGCATCATCATAAACTTACACTAATCGGAAAAAACACAGTATTGAAAACGTTTGCACTTCCTAAATGAATATATGTATTAACAGTTCTCCCAAATCCACCAAATGATGTTATTAACGATATAAAATCAGCAATATTTAATTTCATATGGGACGGTAAGCCTGATAAAATAAAAAGAACTCAGTTAATTCAATCTGTAGAAAATGGAGGTATCCAATTAACGAACATTGACTCATTCTTGAATGCAATCAAATGCAGCTGGGTTAAAAGATACCTAGATAATACCAATACGAGTAAATGGAAATTATTCTACAAGAAAATCCTAAAAAAATATGGTGACTCCTTACTCTTTGAATGTAACATCAGCAATACTATCTTACATGAAATTGCAAACGAAAATATATTTCTGTCTGATGTTCTATCAGCGTGGAGTGATGTCACTCATAACTTAGAAACCCAAACCAGCAGTAAAACAATTTTATGGAACAATAAAGACATAACTTCAAACGATAAGACGTTTTTCTATAAAGACTGGTTTGAACGAAGCATTAAATATGTCGACCAATTATTTGACTACAAAATTAAGGATTTCTACTCTTTTGATAATTTATGCTACATATACGGAATACCTTCAAATAATTTTCTGAAGTACTACACACTTATCAAAAGCATACCCATACATATTAAATCTGAAATCAATACAAATAATACTCCATGTACTCAAACAACATTTGTAGAAAACATACTTGGAAGAAAAAACAAAACCAATAAAATTTTTACACACTTCAAATTAAAAACCCTACAGAAAACTCCAAAATCCAAAATAAATGGCAAGTCCTTTTTGGAGAAAAGGAACTTAATTGGAAACACATATTTACCATGCCATATAAAGCAACCATTGAAAGCACACTGAGAAATTTTCAATATAAATACATCCATAGAGTTATAGCTACAAATAAATATCTCTTTAAATGCAAATTATCTAACTCAAATCTGTGTGACTTCTGCAGTGAAAACATTGAAACTATAGAACATCTTTTTTGGGAGTGCAAACACATCCAGCCTATTTGGAATCAATTAATATCTTTTCTTGAACAACATCAACTAAACGTTTAACTTTCTTTCTTAAATGTAAGTTTCGGAATTAACTCATTGAAATCAATAGACTGTAATAATATTGTGAATTTTATGGTTATATTGATGAAATATTTTATCTTAAACATGAAGTACAAAAAACAAGTACCAAATTTTAATTGTTTTGTCCATAGTCTTAAACTAAAAATCCAGATTGAGAAAGAAATAGCCCTCAGTAATGACACATTACAAATCTTTGAACAAAAATGGAATCGGATTAAATTCTCATAATGTTTTTGTCCACTTATATACATTTCATTCTAATGTCAGTTTATCTCTCTAAAAAAGTTTTTGTTTATTTTTTTATATATTTCATTCAATCTGACAAGATCATTGTGAATATACAACAAAACACACAAGTCCAGTATGCCTTCTTCCGACTTTATACAATTCATTTTTTTTTCCTAACTATTCCTCTGTTGTTCTTTTCTTTTCTCTCTAAAAAATATATATTAGCATCTCTTGTATAACATGTCTGAACTTAATTGCTTTGTACAATCACTATGCTGTATGATCTTATACATGTTTACATTGTATGTATGATATTGAATAAAAAAAAATAAAAAAACAAACAAAAAAAAACAAACCCAATCTGTGCTTATTCTCGATGCGGCCAGGGTTATCAAAATAATAGGGCTCTGGAATGCAAACTTGTCATTAACTCTGGCATTTTATAACGAAGGGCATGCCCAGTTTGATAAACGACAGATCCGTGAATTGCTATCTTTACATCCGATGTTTCCAGAAATATTAAGCAAATCAACTCAGTGCCGTTAAAAAAAATGGCAGACACTTGGATATTTTATTTATAAGGAACTCGGGTAAATATTACTTTAATAAGTTTTAATATATTTTTAGTAAATGTTTGCACTGAAACCCTGCTAGCTTCTGAGATATACAACACAGTAACATTTATTAAATATCGGGTGAATTAATGTTAATGTGAAGTTTAAATAGTATTTGTATTTTTGTGTTAATATTGCAGTTATGCATGTGTACTTTTCATTTGTTTATATGTTGATGGATCATTATTAATTTAGTAATTAAATGCTGGCTGTCTAAATATAGTATGTACAAAACCACGCAATATCAAGGTTAGGTATTATTTTGAATAAATATATCCCAGTCTCCGGTTGAGTGCCTCAGACGGGCATCACCCAACGGGAAGTTTCCGGGTGGGTGCGGCAGCGGCCATCACCCAACGACGGTTATGCAGAAAGCTGTTATTTCTGAGAGAGAGAGGCGGTTTCGGCGACTAGGGCCGACCGGGTCAGGCGTGTGTCATCTGGGCCAGGGTGGAACGGACATTGGAATTGGACGCCGCCAGTGGACCCATCGTCAGGCGAGTATCATCTGTGCCGGGGTGGGCATGACATATTGGACGCCACCAAAGGGCCGATGACAAGGCGTGAGGGTTTGATGATTTGTTGTCGGATGTGACATTTTAGTCGGCCAATGTCTTAAATGATTGTTTTTTTTTATTGGTACAATTTTATCTGGTAGTCATTTTAATAAACTACTATGCATGCGGTTTCTACTAACATTAGTGGTGTAGTAAATGTAGCACATATTAAGACATCCAATTAATAAAAATATTAATAGATTCCATCTGTTTCAATCATCATTTCCATGATCAAGGCTCGAACCGCTTGTCACTCATAAATTACTTCGTGACAAAAACTGGCGATCCTGCAGGACCATTTAATTACAATTGGTTTCCTTTATCATGGATTGGTGTGGAGCAGATCATCAATGAGGTATCAGATTTCTATTCTTTACCTGGAACACTGTTAGGGCTTAAGCTTTTTTTTAGATTTGTTGCGACGCTTGATTTGATTTGATGTGAGTCAAGGGAGACTAGCAGTGGAAAATTAGGGATGTTCATGGGATCTAGGGTATACGAGTTTTTTCTCCTTGGATATTTGTAGTGTTATTGATATTAAGTGCATTTGAGGTAAGTTACAAAATAGGTTCGTTTTAAAAAAATTCTTTGAATATTATCTGTGTCATATCATTTGAATAAGTGTTAAGATTTGTTTTTAAATTGCCTTTAAGGGAATTAATTTTTTGTGGAACAACGGATGTATGGTCATTGAAGATGGAAAATTAATGGGTTCAGAAGGGGCCGAATTGAGGTCTGATGTCGAAAACAAGGTAAGAGCAGAAAGGGAAGGGAAAATTGGCTAGTCGTTCCAGAAATGTATAGGCAGCACGTGCTACGTATTGGTCATGATAATCTGATGTCAAAGAAAAGAAGATTACCGACCGGATTCTTGCCGAATTCAGGGGTATGCGCAGATATAAAAAGGTACTGCAAATCATGCGGGGTATGCCAAAAAACGTATCACAAGGGGAAAGCGCAACAGCTACCAATAGGAGAAATGCCAATGACTGACATTCCATTTGCCAGGGTTGCAATCGATTGAGTAGGACCCTTCAACCCACAAACCAAAAGGGGACATCGTTTCATTCTAAAAGTCGTAGACTATGGTACACGTTACCCAGAGACTCTGCCATTGAAGTGAATATACACCGAAACAGTAGCAGAAGCACTTCAGACATATTTAGCAGGGTAGGCCTACCCAATGAAACGCTGACCGACGTAGGGAAACAGTTTGTTTCCGATCTTATGAAAGAAATATGCAGGCTTCTTGACATGAAAAAACTGACCCCCATACCACCCGCAATCCAATGGTCTAGTTGAAAGGTTCCATGGAGTCCTGAAATCAATGCTGAAGAAGATGTGTGAGAACCAACCACGTGAATGGGATAGATACATTTCAGCACTTCTGTTTGCTTACCGCGACAGCGAACAAGTGAGTTTAGGTTTCTCGCCGTTTGAGCTTATATATGGAAGGACAGTGCGGGCCACTCACAGTCTTGAAATAATTTGGACCTCTGGAAAGGGTGACGAAGAGACAAAGACAACATTCCAGTATGTGATGGATTTAAGGGAACGACTCGATGTAACAATGAGACTAACGCAGTAAAACTTTAAGAAAGCAAGTGCAAGGTACCGAACGTACGCACATACATGCAAGAAAATGAGGAGTTTTGCTGTCGCTGATATGGTCTTGCTTCTACTTCCAACAGACAACAATAAGCTGTTGATGCAATGGAAGGGGTCATTTGAGATCAAAGAAAAAGGTAAACGACAGGAACTACATACTAGAAATAATGGCAATCTGAGAAAGTACCACGCAAACATGCTTAGGATGTTTGTAGAGCGTGAGGAATTTGGGCAGAAGGACAGCGAAGAGACTATGGAGACGCAAGTAAACCTACTGCAGTCAATCGTCGTAGTTCACAGCTTCCTGTGATGTACGCCAGCAGGAAGTTGAACGTTAATGAGGTGAACTACTCAACCATTGAGAAGGAATGTCTGGCACTCGTTTGGGATGTACAGAAGTTGGAGATTTACATATATGGAAGAGAGTTTGTATTGGAAGTAGATCACCAGCCCTTGACCTACATAATAAAGGTTAGGTCACCAATTCAGAATCATGCGCTGGACGTTGGCTTTGCAGCCATAAATTCTATGTAAATGGTCAAAGGCATTTTACCGATGTTGAAAACTTGAAACTAATAATAATAATCATAATACGAACAATTAAATAGATATGAAGGCAGGACAAAAACAACAGACAACAACAACAACAACACAACAAAACAATAATCGATGGTATTAAACAATTATATAAAGGAAATAAATGAATACAAAGTAAGGAAATATAAATGCGAAAAACATTAAATAAAAAAAACACACAACCAAACACGAAGACTGAAACACATGCGCATTCACATGCACGCACATAAGCACACACAGCAGATCCTTATATACATATACACATACGTACATACATTACATAGCATACATACGATACATACACTACATACATACATACATACATACATACATAAACAATACATACGATACATACATACATACATACTAATACATACATACATACATACATACATACGATACATACATACATACATACATACATACATACATACATACATACACATACATACATACATACATACATACATACATACATACATACATACATACATACATACATACATACATACATACATACACATACATACATACATACATACATACATACATACATACATACATACATACATACATACATACATACATACATACATACATACATACATACATACATACATACATACATACATACACATACATACATACATACATACATACATACATACATACATACATACATACATACATACATACATACATACATACATACATACATACATACATACATACATACATACATACATACATACATACATACATACATACATACATACATACATACATACATACATACATACATACATACATACATACATACATACATACATACATACATACATACATACATACATACACATACATACATACATACATACATACATACATACATACATACATACATACATACATACATACATACATACATACATACATACATACATACATACATACATACATACATACATACATACATACATACATACATACATACATACATACATACATACATACATACATACATACATACATACATACATACATACATACATACATACATACATACATACATACATACATACATACATACATACATACATACACATACATACATACATACATACATACATACATACATACATACATACATACATACATACATACATACATACATACATACATACATACATACATACATACATACATACATACATACATACATACATACATACATACATACATACATACATACATACATACATACATACATACATACATACATACATACATACATACATACATACATACATACATACATACATACATACATACATACATACATACATACATACATACATACATACATACATACATACATACATACATACATACATACATACAGACATACAGACATACATACATACAGACATACAGACAGACAGACAGCATACAGACAGACATACATACATCCAGACAGACATACATACACGATCATACATACATACAGACATACATACAGACATACATACATACATTACATACATACATACATACAATACATACATACATACATACATACATACATACATACCATACATACATAACATACATACATACATACATACATACATACATCAACGATGCGTAGAATTTGTTTCTAAGCTGAGGGCTAACGACACAAAATGCACCACATAGTACGTCGATTGAGCGATCTTTCATTATGTATAGAAAAAGTCTGGATATTTCTGCTTCAACAGATTTATTTCCTCGCAACGTAATAATTAATGTTGAGAATTTCTTTCAGCGCAACAAGGACTTAGAGCAGTTACTCGCTTCTTGTACTGAGTTCGAACAAATCGCCAGTCGCGAGGCATGTTTATCAAAGCGACGTTGTAAGCATTACGGACAAATCACAATACATGGTGCGAACACCAAATGATACGAGCGACTGTTTAATTAGTGATATATGCGAGTCGTTCGATGGGGAATCATTGTTGATAAAAAACAATCAGTGCGTGAAACTCTTGGATCAGGCGTACACTTTGATAGAGAAAATGCATCTGCTTCTTTGTTGTGGTCCTTGTGAAATATATCCACCAACGAGATAGCGATCACTGTTTGTTATTATTGCTCCGATAACAAGATTGATTTATTTCGGACGACAAAGGGCGAATTGTAAAGTGTCAGACTCTCCCACAGGAGCATGAATGTTACGGTATTGCGATTCATCAGGACGACATGTATATAACTTCGCATTCTGAAGTATTCCATACCCGTTGGATGGTCGGTTGGTGAAAGTGCTGTTCAAAGATTCATCTGGATTGTTGATGGGTAAACACTACTTTTATATTCCAAATCCGATCTAAAAGGACATGAATATATATTATTTTCTTTGATTCCTAAAAGTAACATATAATTTTTTGTTGTTGTTGTTTATGTTAAAGACGTTTTAACTCTGTCATTGTTTCACAATAATCTTACTATATAATGTTACCATATCTTATTATTCTTCAAGTGATATTCACATTCTAGAGTAAAGTTAGATATAAATATATATCAATAAAGCTTCATAAAAGTATATCAGTAACAAAAGCTCATTATGGCCATTTAATTATTAGATGCTCCAGGAACATCACTATAGGCAACGGATAAGAGTCAATCCAATGTCACCGTTGTGACTATTGTATAAACAATTCATTATGTGTATATTTAAACAATACAATTATGCGTTACAATATTGCTAACTTAAGTTAAGAATGTTAAATATATTAACGATATCTAACATTCAAATATTTAAATCGGGTGGAAAACGGAAAACGTAATATCAATTAAACATATCTTTACTAAACTTTTCGTGGAAAAGTATTGTTAATTAGTAAGCTTACATGTCCATGTATTGTGTATATTATATTTTATAGGTGTTGGAGTGAGTCCTGATGGAAAGAGGATCTATGTGACGGACAGTACAAATGGCAAGCTCCTCACACTGAATAGGGATGGAGAAGTCGCAGTAACGCTGGCGGATCTTGCATTCAAATGTACATATTTATCATGTAACCTACATGTGGCTGCCACAGGACAGGTGTTTGTCTTTGGTGACAATACTTTAAGGCAGGTAGACACAGACGGCAAGAAAATCCTCAAAACCACGAAAATTGATATTGATATGTCAAATATTGGATCTGTCTATTTCAGCAAAGACGCAAGCAAGATGATGATTGGATTAATACACAACAACCACGTTCTTGATTTCAATACAGACATACTCATGGCATTTCGAGATTTTCATTTTTGACAGAGGATCGAATCACTATAATACTAGCGAGCCTTTACCATCTTAATTACCATCATGCGTCTTATGTCAATTTGAAATGCAATTGTCACATGAACTAATTGTTGTTTTAAATTCATGTTTCTGCAAATCATTTATTCTTTATTTCCTCCGATATCGAAGATTGAAATAACATAGTTATACAATACTCACAAAGCATGTTTAACATAGAAAGAGTGGCATGATTTACAAAATATCTTATCAGAAATTATTATATAAATTAACAATATAATATATTGACAATATTATCCTGTAAGTTTCATACCATTACAAAGAAACATTATAGTCGATGTTAAGCGAATGTATCATAATCAAGTTAAAACAAATAACACATTACTTGAGTAAAACGAAATTGCTAAAAAGTTTATCTTCAGTTACTGTAAATGCAAGACACACTATATGCCTACTCATTTTCATTACTGGAAGAATCATAAATTGCATACATTTGCAGTGACCAGTCACTTTGTACAGTTCAATAATAAGCTCATTCCTTTTGGGTTCTTTTTTTCACAAACAGAGAGTATGGCTCACAATACTGTCGGTGAACTTGTTGCAGATGGCACATTTACTTGCAAATTACCTCGACATCGCCTTAATACGGATCTTCGTTGCCTTTTGGTTTATCACAGATAATGACGGTATATTTTTTGAAATGACGATGGTGGAAAGCGGTCTTTAAGCTTCAGATAGCTTTGAGTCCTCGAGACATGTAATTTCATTTGCATTTTCTGAGCGTCTTTGTCTGTTTTATCATTCTAACATTGTTTTTAATTGTCCGTGTCCATGCCATTTTTCCGGGGAATACACCACTACCCAGATAAGTTTCTAGGGTAGGCATCATATTGTACTTTTGTAAAAGTCTTTAGATGTCAGGAATCAGCCCTTTCATATTCGCGCATCCTAAGCAATATCGTACAATCTATGGATGAACACTTTCTTGGTCGAAAATCTAACTGGAAGCCGGCACAGTGGCCCCAATAAACTGAAGTTTCTCAAAGTATATCAGTTCTTCCGCGGTTTTAATGTTTAAACATGACCATGCAACATCGGTGTTTGTGTTCCTACCTACGTTAAGAATTTGTTTAACATATCTTCTATGGGATACTTCAAGTTGATTTGTGTCACTATTTGAATAGTTGCACCATAGCGGCGAGCCGTATAAAGCTTTGGGCAAGACCACATTTACATAATTTTTTTCTAAGGTTTAGTTAAGCAGTATTAAATCCGCAATGAAGCATAGAATTGAGAGTACCTCTCATCTTCGACGAAGATTCACGCATCAGTGCACCGCTCGACATGTTACGGTCACATTTCAGTCCAAGATGTGTGTACGATTCTATTTCCTGTATTGTTTCATGTCCGAGTGTCCAACTACGTTCAGGTCGACTGCATCGCTGTTCGTTAAATACTATAAATGCACATTTTGATGGATTAAATTCAAAGCGCCATTTAAACGAATAGCCATAGCATATTTTCATCATGCCATCAAGTGCTAGCTTTGAAAATGCAATTAGAATCATGTCGTCTGCTACTGTAGACTGTTCATATTCATTCCGTAGAAACCTAGACCAGAATGTTCAAGAGCATTTATTAACCCATTTATATATAGTAGATAGCAGTTCGGTGAACTTTTCCCGCCTTTGCGGGTTCCTTGACAAAAAGGGAACCATTCCGATGTATGGCCACGATTTTTCACACAACTAGTCATGGTCGAGTATAATTCCATGAATGCGAGCAGTGAAGTGTCGTCTATATTTGTGTTTGGAGCTTGTAAAAGAGGCCGTCATGCCACACTTTATCGAACGCTTGTCTCCCATCTAAGTAGCACACGTATAGCTTTGATCCATGTTCACGTGCAAAATAAACACTTTTACGTAACGTAAATAACGTAATCAGACAGCCAAGGCCCTCCTGAAATCCGCACTGTTATAGCCCTGTAGTTATCCGGATTGTCCTTTAATTAATGAGGAGCCTTTCCCTTTGGACAAGAACGTATACACCTCTCAATGTCTTAGGACATTACTGTGGCGTTGCTGTCAGGTATCTATGTCCAACGCAATTTCCCGACGTTTTGTGACACATGATCACGCCATATGAAATCAAAATGTTCAGAGTTAGATGGCGAATATAGTCTTTCAAAATAAAACCCCAATGTAATGTAATGTAATTGCTTTCTTATCACGATATACAATTTCACCGAACTTGATACTAGATGTGCACTTATTACAGTTATACGCCATACGACGTGTGTTGACCTGTTTCCATCATTTGTATTCATTTCTGCAGATTCGTCAAGTTCCTTGGTCAGCAGCATCATATGCCAACTTGCTGCCTTTCTATGGGCTCGCCGGAAGTCCTTCTTTTCCGTCTTATATGACTCTGTGTTAGTTTTGTTCCTCTGACGTCAGCTCGACACCACTGGGACCTATTATAACGCATCTGTTTATGGTATTCACGTAAACCACTATCCCAGTATGGCTTTAAATGAGACTGAAATGGTTTATGACCGATACAAGTTCCTTCCGCCCCTGTCAGTACGTCACATAACATAGTATATGTTGAGTCAATACTTTCTTTACTATCACACACACATGTACATTGTTTCAAAGAGTTTGCAACATTTCCAGTATAGTCACTTATTTTTGCATCCGTGGCTCTTTTCCAGTGAATGCGTTTAACAGATTATTTGCTGACGTTGAATTTACCGTCTGACAAAGGACAGTTTATGCTAACTGCGACCGGCCTTTGTCTAGAAACATTTAGACAATCATCATCTAAAATTTCACAATGCAAAACTAGATCAATACAGTAGATAAACAAATATAGTCAATCACTGATTCATATACATCATCATGTGATACAAATGTAGATTTCACACAATTACAAGCTGGCAAACAATTTACAGGTACATTCTGCGAATCTGAAAAGAACTGCATAAGAAGCAAACGTCTTGGTTTGTTATCAAGTTCAGAACAATTAAAATCACCTCTAAAAATAACCATACCTATCTCACAAAAGGCACACCAAAGCTCATACAATTTCTGCACGTAATCCCACAGGTATCTTTAATAAAAAATACCCTACATACTTGATTACAGTATACAAGGGATACAACTGTAAAAAATTCTGCACAATACCATGGTCTGAACAAAAGCAAAAACTCGCTTCCAAAAGCATTAATTACATAAAATAAACGTTATGCCAAGAGCCAAGATATTTATCGTTCAGAAAATAATAAACTTGGCAATAAACTACGAAAATTCATTTAATCAAAACGATACCTTTCGTGCAAAAAAGCTCAAAAATCCTAACTTGGACACAAGTGTGCACAAATGAAAACTGATAATTCTAGTTGTTATATCCATATTCCTTTAAACTAACCTCTTTTGAAGGTACATATGCATATGCTTGTTTCTGTTCATACTTCAATATAACATAATTACAATTAATTGTGATCTTTTGCTCGAAATTTGTATAAAACTACTTTAGTGTCACAATAGTCTACTGTAATTTTGGATAATTGTAATCCCTTTAAAAACAAAACACTGACTTTAGGGATTAATGTATTTACATTAATTGTTAATTTTAATTTTTATTTAATATAATTTTCATTTTATTTTATATAATATATACATATCATATATAATTATCATATTAGAATAGCAAATTGTGACCAAGAACAAAAGAAATAAGTGCATGTTTTACACCTGTCTGTACCTACAGTAAGAAAATACTTCGCAAGCAAATTCTTATTAACAAAAACGAAACAAAGCATATATTTCGGTTGAGGTTAATGACCTATAAATATAAGAGAATTCGGTTCAACAAAACACATATACCCAGTTCCAAGCATTCTATACATAGATGGTGACGTCACTACGTTATTGTCACCTCTGATTTGGGGATTTGTGCTTCCGCCAAAAAAGTTCCGCGTAGGAATGAATATTTTATTATAATGAGAAAAACGGTGTAAAATATGTGTTTAAAATAGAATATTGTTTAAAGAAATGTTATTTAATATGTTTAAATGCGATTTTGAATCTCTATTAAGACTAACAGCGATTTTCAGAAGCACGATTACTTGACTTACTTTCGCTTTTACTTTCACTTGTAAAAGAAGTGCTACCCACATTTCCTTTCGCGTTAGTACACAGGTCAGTAAGACCGATGTGTACACAATGCAGTTCCAAGAATATAAATCAGGGTGGAAAAACAGTACGCAAACTGATCGCAGATCACTTATTCAGCACCAATGAATTATAAAAATCTATTAATACCAGTCAATTGGTCACTGATTCACCAGAAAAAATATAGCTAGGAACTTACCAAAAAAGGAGAAACCGTATAATACCAGTTAACACTTTTGTGGAAAACTATCTTACGGAAAGTCCGGAGATAGCCGACCTATCACGATCGAAATCACCCCCCTATTATCAGTATTTAAGCTTCGCGCAAACCGTATTTTCTGTCTCGCTTTACAGGTATGATTCTCGCCCTTATAGGCGAGGTATAAAACCCGGAACTATCCGGAAATCTTTATGGTAAAACCCGGAACCGATATAAATGGTTGTAACTTCATTATTATTCTTCCGATATTAATTATAATGGTACCGTTGTAAAGAAGATCCTCTACAGATTCAAACCATATCAAAATATTTTATGGCAGGGTCGTAGTCGGCCTGTAAATCGCGGACAAAGTCGGCCTGTTTTAACGTTTTTTTTTACACACGCAAATGCCGAAAAGAAAACCCGGAACCGATATAAATGGTTATAACTTCATTATTATTCGTCCGATATTAATTATAATGGTACCGTTGTAAAGAAGATCCTCTACAGATTCTAACCATATCAAAATATTTTATGGCAGGGTCGTAGTCGGCTTGTAAATCGCGGACAAAGTCGGCCTAGTTTAACGTTTTTTTTTACACACGCAAATGCCGAAAAGAAAACCCGGAACCGATATAAATGGTTATAACTTCATTATTATTCGTCCGATATTAATTATAATGGTACCGTTGTAAAGAAGATCCTCTACAGATTCTAACCATATCAAAATATTTTATGGCAGGGTCGTAGTCTGCCTGTAAATCGCGGACAAAGTCGGCCTGTTTTAACGGGTTTTTTTACACACGCAAATGCCGTTCTTTACAACGGTACCATTATAATTAATATCGGACGAATAATAATGAAGTTATAACCACTTATATCGGTTCCGGGTTTTCTTCTCGGCATTTGCGTGTGTAAAAAAAAACGTTAAAACAGGCCGACTTTGTCCGCGATTTGCAGGCCGACTACGACCCTGCCATAAAATATTTTGATATGGTTAGAATCTGTAGAGGATCTTCTTTACAACGGTACCATTATAATTAATATCGGACGAATAATAATGAAGTTATAACCATTTATATCGGTTCCGGGTTTTCTTTTCGGCATTTGCGTGTGTAAAAAAAACCGTTAAAACAGGCCGACTTTGTCCGCGATTTACAGGCCGACTACGACCCTGCCATAAAATATTTTGATATGGTTAGAATTTGTAGAGGATCTTCTTTACAACGGTACCATTATAATTAATATCGGACGAATAATAATGAAGTTATAACCATTTATATCGGTTCCGGGTTTTCTTCTCGGCATTTGCGTGTGTAAAAAAAAACGTTAAAACAGGACGACTTTGTCCGCGATTTACAGGCCGACTACGACCCTGCAATAAAATATTTTGATATGGTTAAAATCTGTAGAGGATCTTCTTTACAACGGTACCATTATAATTAATATCGGACGAATAATAATGAAGTTATAACCATTTATATCGGTTCCGGGTTTTCTTTTCGGCATTTGCGTGTGTAAAAAAAACCGTTAAAACAGGCCGACTTTGTCCGCGATTTACAGGCCGACTACGACCATGCCATAAAATATTTTGATATGGTTAAAATCTGTAGAGGATCTTCTTTACATCGGTACCATTATAATTAATATCGGACGAATAATAATGAAGTTATAACCATTTTTATCGGTTCCGGGTTTTCTTCTCGGCATTTGCGTGTGTAAAAAAAACCGTTAAAACAGGCCGACTTTGTCCGCGATTTGCAGGCCGACTACGACCCGGCCATAAAATATTTTAATATGGTTAGAATTTGTAGAGGATCTTCTTTACAACGGTACCATTATAATTAATATCGGACGAATAATAATGAAGTTATAACCATTTATATCGGTTCCGGGTTTTCTTTTCGGCATTTGCGTGTGTAAAAAAAACCGTTAAAACAGGCCGACTTTGTCCGCGATTTACAGGCCGACTACGACCCTGCCATAAAATATTTTGATATGGTTAGAATCTGTAGAGGATCTTCTTTACAACGGTACCATTATAATTAATAACGGACGAATAATAATGAAGTTATAACCATTTATATCGGTTCCGGGTTTTCTTCTCGGCATTTGCGTGTGTAAAAAAAAAAACGTTAAAACAGGCCGACTTTGTCCGCGATTTGCAGGCCGACTACGACCCTGCCATAAAATATTTTGATATGGTTAGAATCTGTAGAGGATCTTCTTTACAACGGTACCATTATAATTAATATCGGACGAATAATAATGAAGTTATAACCATTTATATCGGTTCCGGGTTTTCTTTTCGGCATTTGCGTGTGTAAAAAAAACGTTAAAACAGGCCGACTTTGTCCGCGATTTACAGGCCGACTACGACCCTGCCATAAAATATTTTGATATGGTTAGAATCTGTAGAGGATCTTCTTTACAACGGTACCATTATTATTTAATATCGGACGAATAATAATGAAGTTATAACCATTTATATCGGTTCCGGGTTTTCTTCTCGGCATTTGCGTGTGTAAAAAAAACCCGTTAAAACAGGCCGACTTTGTCCGCGATTTGCAGGCCGACTACGACCCTGCCATAAAATATTTTGATATGGTTAGAATCTGTAGAGGATCTTCTTTACAACGGTACCATTATAATTAATATCGGACGAATAATAATGAAGTTATAACCATTTATATCGGTTCCGGGTTTTCTTTTCGGCATTTGCGTGTGTAAAAAAAAACGTTAAAACAGGCCGACTTTGTCCGCGATTTACAGGCCGACTACGACCCTGCCATAAAATATTTTGATATGGTTAGAATCTGTAGAGGATCTTCTTTACAACGGTACCATTATAATTAATATCGGACGAATAATAATGAAGTTATAACCATTTATATCGGTTCCGGGTTTTACCATAAAGATTTCCGGATAGTTCCGGGTTTTATACCTGCCCATTCTTATACATTTTGGATATTCATTTGTTGTTTGTAGTATTTTACTTAGTGCGGTAACTTATAGTTAATTACTGATTTTAGTTGTATTTGGATGTTATTGCTATAATTAATAACATTTTATTATTAAATCTACAGGATTATTCGGTATGTAAAGAATTGTGTAGAAGTTATAATAACTGGACCGCAAACTGATATAACAAATATTTAAATATAGGCTTATTATTGTTAGTTACTGAAATCCTGTGTTTCTGAAAATTACTGTAGAAGTATTTTATTAAAAATGTTCTATGACATGCTATTATAAACTGTGCATGTAGATTCACATGTATTTTATTTGAAAATATTATAAAATTTCTCTGCCTCGCTTTAAAGAAATAAAATTGAACTGCCATGGCAAGATCGTTGGTTTTAAATTATTATCATCAAACCATCAGGAAATGAATATATATATATCTATTTAATAATTAGTGCTTAACGCAGAAATGGAAATAACATTTCATGAATAACATTAAACACACGAAGTAAACATCAAGATATCCTAAAATATCCAAGAGAATACGAGTAAGAAATAAAATATAATCGGTAGTAAATAGGACCGGTTATATAATACACTACATGTATTTCAAACATGCGATTTGATTGGTTAATTTTCGACTGCAGTAAACAGCCCACCAATCACGTTCCGTGTTACATTACTTATCAACTTGCATATAGACATGCTTGAATATTGTAGATAACGTAAACACTTTAAAATTACGGTGTTTTTACACATATGCAGTTACATGCCATCATAAAAGTTGTCTGCTTTGATTCATAAATTATATTTGGATTATAAAACAAGGAAAAATTTGCTGAACTTCTCAGTATTATTTATTATGGAACAAAATATGTCAAAGTGGTTGTGCACACCTGTGTCGGAGTTCGAACATTTTACATTTTTTCATGAAACGTCCGTTTCAAACAAAACTATTTACACATTGACTGCTATAAAGATAGTTATATTATGAAAGATAAATGTCTTGGCTAATTTTATATTGTTTATTTGGTGCAATATTTGCTGTTGGAAGCAATTATTTTGCTTTTGTTCAGACCATGTTGTTGTGCAGGAAATTTTACAGTTGTATCCCTTGAATATATATTTGTAGTATGTAGATAATTATTCGTAAATGCCCCTGTGCGTAATCCCTGTATATCACATTAGAATGATTGGTACATGGCACATAAACTTGAACAATAAATACATAATTAATTGGTGATATGTGTAAACCAATTATCCTATCATCATCAATTTCAAGTGGCGAAACTCTGTCATTAAGTTTATGTCGCCAAAGTAGGGCTACCAATTTTCCGTTTTCTAGGCAATAATATATCATTATCACACTTGAGAATATATACATATTGTTTTTAAAAGCAGAGTCGAGAAAATTTACACTGATATGAAGCAACCAATGTTCAGAAATACCACAAATATTTATGTGAAGGTTAGTCAATCTTTTACACAAGTATGATGCGCTGTACATTTCAGTTTTAACTTAAAGTCTTCCATTTTGACACATTTAATGGAGCATTTATCACACCCAACACTCGGGTTAGTCCACCTCCATATCCAGACTTCTGAATCGATTTGCCCAGGGGTCGTAATCATAGGAGTCGAAGCGAGGAGCGTCCACCCAATTGTCCGAACGTTTACGTCCCTCTCGAAGTCTCGGCGACTGCACTTTCGCCGCCTGTGTACGCAATGGCCTGCACGAAATATATCTTGGCAAAAAGTCATATTCCAGCAAGCGTTCGGTCATCTCATTATCGTAAACGTTTGGACGAATCACAACTTTTCCTGGACTTGACTTACAGGGGAAAACACGCAGCATTGACACAGTTGGGCCTTTTAGTTCAAAACTTTTGTAAGAATGTCTGTGTTAACCTTTTCACTTAGGCCAAGTAGACAGAAATGGCGCGTCCGCTTGCGTCGTTTCACGTCAAAGTCACCCATACCTGCCAGTCACGTGTAGGTATTTACGATTTCCAAATTAAAGAAACACACTTTGTTTTACACTTGACTCAAGTTTCAGGCTAAGTTTGTTGACATTAAGTTAAAATGTTCTGGAAATAACAAGTATTGCAATTTGTAATAAAAATGTAAACATATTTTGAATTGAAAGAAAAATCAAAACACAAAATTAAGCATGCGTAATAAGTACAATATTTTAAAACTTTAGCCTTATTTAAATGTGTAAATTGTTATTCACTTCGAAATATGTGTAGTAAATTCAGAATAAAAACTAGCTATGAAAGATGAAGTGTTATTGAAATGGATATACCAGCTATCTTTTATTTTTTTTATGTTCAAAATGTATTTTGGCGCATGTAATTTTTTTGGACTTTGCAAACTTACCTAAGCTCTCAGCTAGTTTTATGTTATAAAATTTGAATAGTCAACATATTCTCAAACACGTTGGCAAGCAAATACAAATTTAACAAATTTTCTTTGAGGTTACAACTATTTGTATCATAATTGTTTTGATTTGTTAGTATTGGTTTAACCCAATTAGGCATCTTTAAACCTTCATTTCTGTTCTTCAAATGATTACTTGAATAAACTAATGACCCCGGGTCGCACAGTTTTTAACCGTTAGTTATTTGAACTGCCTGAAATTACTTCACCAGAATTTCTATCTGAAATCAAACGTTAGTGGAGTATTAAGTGTTAAGTATTTACGTTATTTATAGGGAAAACAGCTCTCAAATATAATATTTGTAGAAATGAAATATATATTTGTTATTTTTTCATCACTGATCAACCTGTGTCATATACACATTTCATTTAAATATGTATTTTAAACAGGTTAATTATCTATCTGTTTACTGGTTAAATTATTGCTTTTGTTAACATCTCCATTTTGAATTATTACACACTTCATTTAGGTCAATAGGACACCCGATCCTGTTTTATTAGCTACTACTAGTAGAAACTTATTAGACTTTTTAGACTACTACTACTTATAACGAAAGATGCCTTTCCTACCGCGGTAAATTTTATTAGCTACTGCCAACACTAATAAAAGATGCTATCGCTAAACGGTGCTTGTTCATTTGGCGGACAATGGTGTGCCACGTGTGAGGAATTATGCCGTTATTGCATAGCTGATTGTATTTCCTGCCTTTAAAATGCTCGAACGAATATGAACTCTGGATGTTGGGTTTCAATAAATTATAGCAGATTACACGATTTAAGCACAAGTTGATACCTATGACGAGAATTAAGTATAGTGCTACTTTAAAAATAACTATATAAAATATATAGTTTCCGGTTATGTAGTATTTTGAATAAATATTTTCGAGATATCGCTGTTCTTTTTTACAAATGATATTATTTTAAATTAAATTTGACTTCGCAGTGATAAGCATTTAAAAGCTATTGGAGTGGTTCGATTGCGCTTCAGCTTTACGTCAAGTCTTATCTGGCCGCAAATTATACCTTTCTGAAAGGCGCTTATACAGTCAATCGTCTGATAATGCTGACGTAGCGGCGTTCGCGGGAGAAACCGTCGAGTCAGTATCGTATGGGCAATTTGGCAACGATGTAAGGAAACAAAAAAATTGCCGTAAAGATACTTATACCGAAAGTTGGTCGTAGTTTTCAAGATGGCGTCTGTAAATCTCCACGCAAGAAATCGCAACGAAGACAAAATAATGTTATTTTATTGTTTTGACGATGCAAAAGCTTACATAAAAAGAAATGAAATTGATACGAATAACCTACATAGAAAACTTTGGTAATTCAGGTAAATTCATTTTTATTATTTTGTTCATATATCTAAGCGTAATGATTTCTGTTGAAATGAAAGAAGCATAAATTACAGTCGGTCGGGTAGTTCTGGATCGCTAGCGAAAATAATGGTGTTAATATTTTTAAAAGAAAGCAATTGCTTTCAAAATACTTGGATTGTTGAGGCAAAATTTATCATCTTTCAGGCCATATTAATTTATTAATGCTTACCAATACATTTCTGATGCCATTTTGAACTTATTCACTTGCATAAAGTCGGCTAGTTCTGAATCGAGTCAAGGTCATCCTTCAAGGTCTAAGGTAAAACCAAAAATCAAAGCGGCGCAATAGGGGGCATTGTGTTTCTGACAAACACATCTCTTGTTCCTATTAAATGAATGAATTCATGATATGGATTTTTTTGTTTAATTTCAATTTTTTGTTTTTTTATAAATAAAGTGTATACATAAGCAGAAAATAAAAAAAAAATCTGTTTTGATGAATAATTTCAGTTTTTACTTCATCCTCCCATAAGGTTTGTTGGGTCCATGGGGTGAACCCTCACATGTATGTGAGCCTTGGACATCAGGTTCTGAAATGCCACCATGTTACAGACAAGAATAAGAAGACAAAACTGGAAAAGGAAAAGGTATTGGACAGAAATATGGTAACCTTCCCCTCCATGCTTGTCATTGACTTTTAGCTCGGCTGTTTTCGAAGAAAACCCGAGGTATTGTCATAGCCAGCTTGTCGTGTCCGTCGTTGTGTTATTGGCTGTCCGCGTCATGCTAAAACCTTAACATTTTGTCATTGGCTCTAAAATCAAAGTGCTTCAACCTACAACTTTGAAACTTCATATGTAGCTGCACCTTGACAAGTTCTACATGTCACACGCATTTTTGGGTTACTAGGTCAAAGGTCAAGGTCACTGTGACCTCTTAAAAAAACTAAAAAAATCTGACAAGCTTTCATGTATTCAAAAATGCAACCGCAGCCGAGCGTTGCACCTTTAATGCGGTGCTCTTGTTAGCTTACCTGAGCACCTTGTTAGTATGCAGAATCTTTATTTTCATAAACAATACAATAGCAATGTCTCATATAAATCAGTCTTTACTGAATTGGAAAGCTTTTTTTTTTAATAACCATTTTGTTAAAAAAATAGGATCTAGATGAATCAGCTAAATGTACAAGAATCTTTCATATATAAACTTTGAAACATCAATGTAGCGCATCCTGTAAGCCATTTAATGCAAAAATAAACAATGTACATGTAATGATGGACACAGGATTTTAAAAATGTTCTTAAAATGGTGTTGATTTCAGTGCAAAACGAAATTTTTTGTTCTTATTGTCTTGATGAATGCTCAGATAAAAATATAAGATTTATTTCTTTGGACTTGGTAAAATGCCAACATTGATCAGATCATTCCATGAAGAGTAAAATGTTAACCCTTTTATTTTATACTGACTAATATTATGATGAAATTAGACTTACAGTATCTGTTCTTAAACAAATTTGGTCCAAATAGTTGTCAAAACTCAACACTGTGTGATATCAGATAAAATATGCATTTTCATGTACATAAAGTTGTAAAGATATTAACATTCTTTTCAGACAAAGACAGTTAGCAGTGAGCAACATTCATATGCTAAATAGAAAACAAGGCATGCAGTGCAGCTCTCCAAAAAATTGGACTGTCCTGCTTCTATCATTCTGAAAGAAGTGTTGATATATACCCCTGAAGAGGTTGGATGTGTTTTTTTTCTTTTATTTAATTTACCCACAAGCAGGACAATTACTGTACATTACTTTGTTTTATTGCAATCATAACACTTAAGAAACCTTACTATTGCACCAATGCTCAAAATCCACTGGTTATATCATCAATTTCTTCTGATTCATACAAAATGTACATTTGTTTTGTGTTTGCCTCATTTTTATTGTTTTTACCTCTGTAAAAGTGTGATAAGCAAAATATGATGACAATTAAATTGAACATCTTCATCCAATCAATTTTTGCTATTGTTGGTTTTAAGCATTAATTAGGTTGTCAACATTATGTCATTTAATACAAGGGTTCATCAAGCGAGCTGGACAAAAAAATGGCTGCTTCTAATGTGAGGAGTGATCTGAGTAAAGGCATCAAAAAGATAATGGTGGTGTTTCCTAACATCGAACACAAGTCCCATACAAGTGGGGAGGTACTGATATGTAAAGTAACACTCTGTAAAGTTAAATTTCTGTTGATTCATTTGCTGTAACATGTGATCAAAATTGTCAACAGTTGCCCCATCATGGGGATTTCTTGTTTACCTGGCACGTAATAATTAAAAAATGTAAAAATCTTTTGAATTTGATTTTTTGCCAATGTTTAAAACCAAATCTAAAAACTTTGCTTAATAGCTATTTTTACCAGTGTTAACTAAAAGATGAATAGGATTACGCAGAATATTTAAAAATGTCATCAGACTGCTCCAGCTTTAAACCTAATTTGTTTGGCAGCACTCTGTACCTTTACATTATCCTAGATCTTTCCTTAAAAGATGATGTGTATAATAAAATAACTTACAATTAATTTTCTCTAAATGCTTGAGTTTTGATAGTTGTTATTTGACATCAAATAATAAAACTAAAGATTGTTAAAAGCATGCTCCTGGAATCGAAGGTAGCCACACGCCAGTGGTCGAATGATTTATATGGACTTTTATTAAAAATGACTGTTTAAAAACTTTCTTAAGAAGTCAAAGTTTTGCAATAATTAAGATAAAAATAACGAAATCATGAGGAAAAGAAGGACATAAAGATTATGCCCTGGTTTCAATTATAATTTCTTTATTATTCCCTGCCGAAAGGCATAGGTGTATTGAACTTGCAGTTGTCATTCCGTTTGTGTGTGTGTATGTCCATCTTCGCAATCAGCATATTGCAATATGTCAACTAGTAAATTACCTAGGTTGATGAAATTTGGTATGTTGAAAGAGGGACAAAAAGTTGAATGTACAATTTCCTTCATTTTTTTTGCCTCCTGCGCAAATTATTGTTGCTGAGTTTAAAGAAATGATTGGAAACTAAAAGCGTGCTGACTCAAAAAGTACGTAAGCAGAGTTGATAAAGTTTGGAGGGCATAAATGGCCGTATTGGGAATATGCACTTCATGTCAGTTTCTTTAATATGGTTCAAATTGCTGATTGCTATGGTTATATAAATACAATGCAGCAAATATCCACTAGGGGGCAGCTGTTTTGTCTGTTAACAAGCTCTTGTTAATGTAATATTCAAATTTTACTGATCATCTTAACTAATCAACAACAACGCACTCTGGGGTCACACTGTCTGTCAGACACTGAGACATCTACATCTTTTCATTTGACACCTCTTTATAATAATGTATTTATATTAGCTTGAAGATCTGTATTAAAATGCAGATGATCGTACATTGGGGTGATAATGTTTGCAAAGTGCATGTTTATATTAATTGCTGCTATTTTAATTTCTTATTGAATCTTCAACAGAACGCTGGGCTGTTGCAACGTATCGACAGTGATGTTGCCTCAAGAATTAAAGTACTTGTGGTGGAAGAGGGCGTTGCAAATGTTGAAGAAATGCAACGCCATCTGACCTCATTTGTTATGAAGAATGTCACACCTGCTCCATCAAGAACTAAAAGGAGATTTGCCCCTACAAAAAAGTGATCAGATATCACATGAATAAGGCAGCAAAGAAGGGTTGTGATAGCAATGATGACCAACACACCTTAGTTCAGCTTGTGAGTGTGCTTAGTGTGTAATTAACAGTTACTTCAATACAGATATATATTTATCACATGCCATACCCTGCTTCCCCTTGTAATATAACCATTACAAATATTTTTATTTTACACATGTGTAATATACTTTTTAAGGATTTTCATTGGCTTATTTTTGTTTGATTGACCAATCGCATTTTGTTATGTTGCTGAAATAACATTGCAATGTCAAATGACGTCACGAAATGCAAACAACATTTCGGATTTATCATTAAGTTTGGGAAAATATTTTAATAATTTTTTGTGTCCGGAGCCATATCTTGGAAGTACTTTGGCGGATTTCATTGAAACTTGGTATGAGTATAAATATGGATAAGAGGATGATACATAACATTTGACAGAGTTATACATCTCATTAAGCGAAATTTAAGAAATTGTGTTATTATATTTTCATATATTACTTTTCGGCCTAAGATGCTAAGGTCATACATTGTTTTGTAAACGAAACATGCGACATAATTTTCCTTTATCGTTTACATTTGTTGTAAATAGTGAGCATATTAAAATTCTGATTTCTGATATTAATTTGCCTCTTGTGAATAGATTTGTACCATTGTTTTGTTAAATGGACCTTTTCACGTTTTGGTTAATTGACGAAATTGATTTTTTTTTCAGATTTCAAAATGTCGTTGTAGTTATATTTTTGTGAGGAATAGGTAATACTGAACATTTACTAAGCTCTACAGTATTACAGTATTTGCATATTTTGATGATTTAAACACATTAAAAATTTAAAGCATTACGAAGGAATAATTTGGCGAGTTCTGTTGTTATCATTATATTTTGTGACAGTACGATGATTGATGATATAAATCATAACATAAACATATTACTTACTATACGATCACAGATGGGCTAGTTGTTTAAGTTCTAGTCTTTTACTCAAATGGTCAGTTGTTTAAGACTAGTTAAGGATAACTTTTTTATCTTTGATTTTATTCTTGTTCAATTATTGAGCTATTTAATTCCGATGTAAATATTTATTTTTTTACATTATTTTATTTATTTCATCATTTTTATTTTTAAAACTTCAACACATGCCAAAATCCGTGAAAATATCCATATACAGGTATGCGTTTATAATTGTTGGCATCATTTACGTCAATTTCTTTAAACTATGACTTTTTCCCTTCGCACCAAGACAAGAATATTAATTGATTAAACCAATGGTTATTGTTTGCTTTTGAATGTCTTACTAGAGGTTGTTGCTCTCCCGGGATTTATTATTGTAATTTATTGATTTTCCAACGTTTAGAAATGTCATGTTTTGCTAACATTTATAAATGTATTTATACTTTAATTCGCACTTTGATCGTAGTACTTTCATGTTTGGCTTTCTTTCACATCGAACGAGTGTTTTTTTTGTTATATAAATATCATCTACGGTTGAGTGGTTCGATTTAACTTCTTTAATTGAAGACGCATTCTGCAGAATAAAACAAAAATATCGGGTTTGATGAACCTTATATATTTAATGTTGTGCCTTTCTTTTATTAATACGCTCTCCTTTTCTATAATTTGTAATTCGTCTGCAAAACAAAAGCGTTCATATTTGCGCTCTTTTATTGCTAGTTTATATTTTTTCTTGATTAAAAATCAATGCATTTTTTAGCATTTGCGTATAACCATAGTTTATTCGATGTTATGGTATGATTTTCTTGAAATCAGATGGTTTGCCACAGATGTGAATGGCAGAAATGTATAGATTGTGTGTAAACCATTTCTCCCATTTCACCTTGAATCGGTAAATTTTAAAGATGAAGTTCGTGTAAATAATGCGTTGTTAAAACATCAATTTTATCTGCATTTTAGGAGACATATGATGTTAACTGTGTATAGTTGTGAAATTAACCATATTCGTCGTTATCGCATTAGTTATGGCGACACTCTTCAAAGATGATCTTAAAAAGACTTAAAGTTGTAATTATTGTTTATTTGTAACCTTTAAAGTCTAGTCCGGGTTTTCGCAACAAATAAATTTAACCAAACATAGGACTGCACTCAACAGCACTTATGTGGCCAAGGATGGTTAAATCTCATAGATGTGTGTTCATATTGAAAAACCATATAAAATTGTATATATTTATGTATGCATGCATGTATGTATGTATGTATGTAATGATATACATATTAGATATATTTAGTCTTATAGCCTAACAATTGATCCATATGCATCACGCACATTTACCAATAAGGTGTACTCCTTTTTATCATGTTAATAAATGAATTAAAAAAGTTGCAATATTATATGAAATCATGTATTCCCTTCATAAACATACCATGTAAACCAGTTCATAACAATATCGTCCATTCTTTATCTTCTACCATCACTTATAAATAAATTGTATAATCCATACATAATGTAAGCTATCAGCTTGTATAAGCTTTGTTGCTGAATAAATGTTGTTCTTGTTCTAAGCATTTTTGTTTGTAACAATTTTTGTCTTAAAACGGAAGATATGACATTATCAGAGAACATAAAGTCATTGACAATAACAATCCATCAATTATAAGGTAATTACAATGTATAACTTCTAAAATGTAATATAGACCGTATAACCCTTTCTCCCATAAGAAGCAAAGTGAAAATTGATTTTGCAACCAGCATAAACCCAGAACAGCAACTCGCAGTCTGTTAAGGTTTTATGCTGTTTGTTACTCATCAGTACATAAGGATTGGAAATGAAGCATTTAAAACTTGAATATGTTAAGAAAGGACTTATTTAATTTAATTTTCTAAAGGACTTTAAATGCATCAAAGTACATTTGTGAGAGGTAAAGGGATAAGCACATGAGATTGTTTGTCCTTCATTTATAAAACCCGATGTATACGCACGATGTGATCGTTGTCTAGACGCATACCAATATGGGTTCATGTGTTCCTCAACGCTATTAAATCCGTAAAATAACATTTGCATATTCTATGGACACAGATAAACAGAAGTGGATCAGTTTCTTCATGCAATTGATACCGTATAAAGAAACTCAATTTATTCACTCGATGCTGATTGATTGGGTTTTATTAGGCCATACGATGCAGATTTATTGGGTTTTATTACACTATAATGCAATTAAGACCATATATTCGCATGTGAACGTTAACTGGGCGCAGATAAATAGGCATCCATCCCTGGTTTCACCCGAATTGTACCGTATAAGCACGAAGTGGACGTTGTCTGGATGCTTTTTTGGATGGGGTGGGGGTATTAATTATACAATGGTAAAAAAATATAAAAAATAAAACACGCGGAGATTTCATGCACGTACATCAATCTAATTAACTTAGTTATTTGATGCAATTAATAGCATTAAAGCACACTCAACAGAAGCCCCCCCCCCCCCTCTCCCGGAAGCCCTACGATTAAAGTGATTTTGAAGGCTTTGTCAACCACTTTTCGGACATGTCACGCCTTATTTACTTTAATCAAAGTACCTTCTTATAATGCCAAAAATATGCATAGTTTATACGCCGGGCGACACAGAGTATAAAGTTAAAACATTTTAGCGATTGTCTGTGATTAGTGGGCAATTTTGAGTACGAAGAAGAAGATAAAAATGAGTTTACATAGGTGATTTAGAACTAGCTAAGTGTGAAACATCAAATGATTTGACTTTACTTTGAAGATTTTAGGGGGGGGGGGGATACGCCGCGTCCGCTCCCCTCCGTTGGAGCCGCCTATGCTTAATGTGTTGACTCTCGACTCAGGTTGATAGGGCTCTAAATGCTCTATAATGCGCGTGCGACCGTATGTAAATGTTACTGGGCCCAGATTACCGTTAAACCATCATTTTTAAACACGAATATAACCGTTTACGCGGGATATAAAAAAATGTTGTCTGTTTTCTAATCGGCGCTCATTAGTTCCCAAACGCTATTACACTCGTATTCGCGCAGATAGTCCATAGATAGAAGTCAATGAGTTATCCCATGTATATCCCAATCTCACTCAATTTTTGGACGCATATATTTATAGGGTTCAACTATGGGATAATTGACGTATATAAGCGCATGTCATGTAAACTGAGCACAGATCATTAGGGACCAATAATTTATAAACCCGATTTTAACGTACATTATAAGCAAGATGCGAACGTTATCTGGATAAAGATTTATAGGCGCCCATTACTTCACCAACGCTATAACAACCGTATAAAAACTTGCGAAGAGACGCAGAGACGCTGGTTAATAGAAGATACAGGATCTTCACTATAAATCTGTATTCTGAACTCCTAATAGTGTGCTTGTCTGTATCTAATGATGTTTGCAGAACTCCACATGATGTGCAAGTGAGCATCTAAAGCATCAAATTTGTTCACGCAGACAAATAGGGCTTTATAACTCTCGTAATTCATACTAGCCGATCCGCAAAATAAACACCTCGCTCACGTAGTGCACAATCAGCACTATAATTCTGTATTCCAAATTTAGTATGTTTATTCACAATATTTTCACTATAAATAGAGATATAACTACTTATAATTATCAAAGTAACAAATTCTATTTAATACTTTTAAAATCCAATGAAAATAGAAGGAAAATATCATTGTCGTAAATGTTGCTGCAAAGGCGTTGTATTTCCATATTTTTTTGCCAAATAGTTTCCTTCCAAAACTGACACGACCGGGAGAAACGTGTCTGTGTTATTTTAATTATTAAATACAAATAATTATGGGATAATAAAGTGATCAGCCTAAATTAACTAAACATAATGCCAATGATCCGGAAGCAAAAGCTTCATTCTATTAAAACTGTGTACAAGGGGAAAAGCCGGCGAACAGTAGGCCTACATGTCACCGAGAAGTGGGGCAGTAGGCAAAAGCTTGGAACGCAATCACAAGAACTTGCAGAAGTTCAGATTGAGAATGAGAAACCAGAAACAAACTTAATTGCTAACTGTGCTACAAATAGCAGTTCAGTATCAGACGTAGATACTTCGGTTACATTTGGTAAGTAAACAACAACCTAATTGGTGCATTGATTGAGATTAATTCCAGCCTCCGTCAAAGGCCGGCTCTAGTCATATGTCAGCTGTCCTTGGTTTATGGGTGTGTCTGATCATATATATCTATTCACAAAGTAATGTTTTCAAAACCAATGATACAGTATTAAGGAAAGTTTAAAAATCTGAAGTTAATTATTATTCCAGGCTGATATTTGGATCATTTTTTAGCTCGGCGTTTTTCGGAGAAAACCAGAGGTATTGTCATAGCCAGCTCGTCGTCCGCCGTCTGCTGTCCGCCGTCCGCGTCGTGCAAAAACCTTAACATTGGCTCTAAAATCAAAGTGATTCCACCTACAACTTTGAAACTTCATATGTAGATGCACCTTGATGAGATCTACACGCCACACCCATTTTTGGGTCACTAGGTCAAAGATCAAGGTCACTGTAACCTTTAAAAAAAAATAATCTGACAAGCCTTCATTTATTCAAAACTGCACCCGTAGCCAAGTGTGGCACCCGTTATGCATTGCTCTTGTTTTTAATTCCCAGCATTGTTGCACAACTTCTGACATTACCTTATAAGATCACACAGCTAGTATAAATATATCCTCCAATTACCTTCAGTCAAACTATTAAGGAATCAAATAAAATAATTTCTGAAATAATTCAAACATTGCCGCAATAAACGATGTACCTCAAACAATTTATTTCATTCCCATTAAATCCATGTAAAAATTGTTTATTTACAGCGTGTTAAACTACGCAAAGTTGATAGTTCCATGCACATCCGCAAATAATATACACTACACGCGTTGTCTACCTTGAGTCAAAAGGTTACATTAAAAAAGCTATAGTACTCGATTGCAATAGGAATGATGTCAATTAAACTTAGAAAATTCGAATCACTGAACAAATTTAGAGAAACTGAAAGATTAATTTAACTTTTTTATAACTTCTATTTACCATTTAACAAGTTTCTGTTTTATCGGTAGATCTTCTGTTGAGCAACATATACACACAAAAAGTGCTCAAGAATTGACCTTTCGACAGCCGATTGATTGACAGGCTTATTAACCAATCAGATTACAGCATAGATTAGGCCCGTTACTATCCGCCATTTTGTCCGTCAAACTCGCCGTTGTCCGACACATAAGCTTATACGTAATTCTGCGTTTTAAACAAAGAAAATGGTTGAAAGGTGCTGTTATGGCACTTGTTATTCAGACACAAGGTATCCAGAACGGTTAAAAGATGGAAGTACGTTTTTTCCATTCCCTCAACCGGGTACTAATCTTGAAAAATTCAAACGTTGGATTCGTCTTTGTGGTCGTCCACACGAACAGCTTAATCTCAACAAATTAAGCGATCGCCAAAAAGCAAAACACAGTCGTTATAATAAGATACTTCGCGAAAATAGAAAATGTAAGTTTTGCAACGGACACGTTATAAAAAAGAGTATAACTTTTTACTTGTTTATCCTCTATATAGACAAATTAGAAAGGAACATTTAAAACCATTTTTCAAATGTGGCCAACGTTAAATAAATTTGACATTCTAATGCAGTCGGCAAATAAATAAGACATTATAAACTTTGCTAGATTTTTTTAATGCTAATGAAATCGTAATAATAAAGACAATCAGTTATTATTTTTAATAATATCACATAGAATAAAACATTTTTTATTTCTTTCGGTTTAAGTCTTCCAAATTTAATGTAAGTTAAGAAACTATTTTCAAATGCGCAAGTAATTATCAATAGGGGCCAATAAGTGTCATTTTACACCATATGTGGGCTTTCTACTAATCCGTTATCAAAACAGATGCCGCAAACTGTGAATGACCCTTTGAAAACCCGGTCTGATTAGCGAGTTTTTTTGTACATGAAAATTCTTTCAACGTTTTATATTTTAAACATTGCAGAAGAAAGTTTTCGAGGAAATAATAATATATAATAATATATTGTGTATGTTACTTTTTTGACGACTTTGACTTTGACTACGATTATAAAAATGCGCATGGGTCATTTTGACCAAACGCATTGTTGATATGTGTTATATCGGATTTTAATAAAAACTTTCTTCGTCTTCTATTATAATAAATTTACTTACCTGTGCCACATTTGCGATGTTGCCATCGGTTGCAAAAATTAACGGCTTTTAATTAAAAAACTGAAACATCTATTACTCAAGGAAAAATATTGTGACTAACGAACAATTCATACTGTATGCGATAATTGGCGATAATTTTGCCGACTTTGATGATAAATTTAACGGCTTTTAAGTAGACTAATAAAAAAGTTTTGACTATTTAATAGATATGGTAATTATATTCAGCACCACTTTTCAATGATTATAAAAACTATTGTATGGCCTTTCTGGTATACCATGAGGCCTTTTTGGTTCACTTATGCGGCCGATTTGCGTAGCCATTTTTATGACGGACTTCGGCGGAGTGACCCCCCTTGAAATCGGTGGGCGTGGCTTCACTCTATATATTTTCAAGCGTAGTAATGTTAGTAAAACAAAATACTCGGAACGCATGCGTTTGAGGTAATCATGAGAGCCTTAATCTTAATGTTAACAAAGTGATCTAAATTAGGTCATGCTCAAAATAAGGGAATCGTACGATAAATACCCATGATATTAATTAAAGTGGGAAATTACCCCATACCACGGGTGTGTGGAAATGTATAAAAAAACACACACTACAATTATGTTTCAGAATTTTGCGACTCATTGAAAAAATCAATTGAAAAGTTCGCAACTCAAAAAAAAGGTAGTGGGCCAGGGTCCTCACAAAATCATGGAAAAAACTTGGAATATCTGAGAATACAATAATTGAGGTCTACTTATTTGTCTATAATCAATAATATTTACTGTCAACTCGAAACTCCTCAAAATATTTAAGAAAGATATGAGTGCGTTGCAGATGAAAATAGAAGATACAATACTGAAAAGGCCAAACGTCTTGAAGAATGGAAAAGTATATCTCCAGAAATTATGTCTGCTTATGTACAAATGCAGACACCCAATAAGCGAAAATGTATTGAATGATTGTTGTCCCTCCCAGTGATTTTTTTTGCTTTTTTTTCTTACAGCCTGTGCCTTTTGGATTGGGAAAATTAGCGCGATAAACCATGAAATTGGGAAAAATAGCGCGATAAACCATGAAATTGGGAAACATTATAAATATGATTATAAGAACAGAATTAAAATTATTAAAGTATATTTGACAGCATTTTTATATTATAAAGTACTAATTTAATGTGTTCTTACAATGAAGACAATGTTAAGTTAATATCCTTCCAAATTTATATTGAACTTGCAATAATCTATATAGATTCTTAAATATACCATTTAATCATAACCTCTTAACAGTAAGAATTTAATTCAGTATTCTTTTAAATTAAATATCATATGGTGAAAACATTAACAAATATTTATTTAAAAAAAAACGCTTTAGTGGTCATGCTATGTTAATGATGTATTATATGGAGTTAAAATCATTTATGTCATTTCTTTACCTTTCAACATCTTGCACTTCAATGCTAATTGCTATTTCAGTAAACTGTAAAGCGTGACAAACATAATAAAGCAGAATATGCATATGAATCTGATTTTACACAGATCCACTAACATATAAATCATATCATGTTTGTCTCTTTCCATTTCCGAACGATACACATCTTAAATGCAATAACTTTGTGAGTAACTGTAGACTAACTCCAATTTCCCAACACTGATTTCCGTGATGCACATTCACTGTGAAGATTTGATATAAATATTTGTTGTTTTTATCTCAAACGTTATATTTTGCGTTAATTGACACACGCATTAAATTATTCCGTTATAACCATATGATATCCGTTGTTAATTTGAATGTTATTTATCATTTTCGCCGCGCATCGCAAATTTCTCGTCTGCTTGCCGCCATCTTGGGCGTGTGTAAAAACAGGCGTTTACAATCGGGATACATCGACTATCGTCGGTATCCTCCGCAATATAGAGAGAGATGTGGATAGCAACATAAAATCGTATTCGGCTAAATTCGCGAAAAATACGTAAGTCAGTTGTTTTTCGGCGACGACTCGGCAACTCGATCGGCACTCGTTAGAAATTATTGCAAAATTACATTGAAATCTTAATGGCTTTATTGGGAAAATTTTGTCTTTTTTTGGGAAGTTTTAATCAAATTTTTGGGAAAAACGTCATTTTTTGCAATTGGGAAGCAGCCGAATATCGGCTGTAATTCCTGGCAAAAAAAATCACTGCCTCCACAGATGAACTGTGTTGTAATTGCTGTTCATGGGAGACTACGTGCCTCACATGCTTGCGGTTGAGGCATAAACATCCTCATCTGCATTTGGAAGGTACAATGTTAACAAATACAAGAGAAAGCATTTATCATATCATTGAATTTGAATAATAATCATCTAAGACAGTGTACTTTTTTTTCTTAAAGTGGTATGACTTCATGTATTTAAAAAAATCTTTGAATGTGTTTAGAGATATTTAAAGTACCATTTTAGAAAATTATCATTACATGAGCTTCATACAAATACGCGTATTACAAATGTGGTCTTTTTCAATACATGGTTTCAAAACCAACCAGTTCCAACTGCAATCAAACTCAAAAGCTGTTGTTATCTGAACTTTAAAACTGCCAGGTGTTTTTAAATGCTTATTGAGCATTTGTCTTAAATGCCCTTTTTTACAGAACATGGCTTACCTTTCTTTCATTGATGATGATGAGGCTTGGAAATTGAATGACCATTCCTGTAGCACTAGTTACCTGAAAAAACTTGTGGTCGTGGATGATAAAGGTCATTTTGTAATCCTATCATGTCTCACCCTCATCATTGTTCTTATCTTATAATTTCTCATGCTGACAATTGTTCTTATCTTGTCTCATGCTGATAATTGCTTTTATTTTATCATGTCTCTTGGTGATATTGTTATTATCTTATCATGTCTCATGCTGATAATTGTTCAGATATTGTCTGACACTGATCATTGTTCTTATCATGTCTAATGCTGATAATTGTTCATATTTTATATCTCATGCTGCTAATTGTTCTGATCTTGTCTCAAACTGATCATTGTTCTTATCTTATCCTGGTTCATGCTGATAATTGTAATTATCTTATCATGTCTCATGCAGATCATTGTTATTATCTTATCATGTCTCACGCTTATCATTGTTCTTATCTTATCATGTCTCATGCTGATAATTGTTCTGATCTTGTCATGTCTCACACATTGCATTGTTCTTATCCTATAACAGGGTTTTTTTACCTTATATAACAGACGCCGAATATCGGCGTCTTCCCCCACCTAACTAGGCTGGTTTTTTCCCCTTTCCGAACCAAAAATTCCCCCCTTAAAAAAAAATATTATTTCTTTTAATAGAAAGATGTGTCTCATGATTATAATATCTCAATTCTATTTCAATTTAATCTTGCCAAACGAAATAAATTATGAAAAAACAATGAATATAGTGCAAAAATGTACAAATGTATTGTAATAATGAGAGAGTAAGTAAACAAATCCCCCAAAAAGGGAAACGCCGCGAAAATTCCCACGCGCATAATTTTTCCCCAAAGTGGAAAATCCCGCGTAAAATTTCCCCCACCGAAGGGCTAAAGGCCCCTTCCCCCACAACCAAAAAAAAAACCCTGTATAATGACACTTGGTAAGAAAGATTCGTTGCAGGTTGTTTTGCTGTCCTGTTACTTTGTGTTAAACAGTAGTCAACTTATATTGGAATCTAGCTACATTCTCGCCAATATTAATATATGCACCCTGTATCAAACTGGGTCATTAAAAGCCAAGTAACTGATTATTACAACTGGAAATGCCCCTGATTACACATAAGCATGGTTATAACTAAGTTGCAAGTTAAAGTGAGTTATATGATCCCAATAAATCATGATTTTGCCAATTTGCAATTACTAAAATACTTTTTATAGTTAACAACCATAAGTATTTTTAAAAACCTTGTAATCTTTTTTAAGGTCGACAGCATTTGAAGACCCTACAATTTTGCAAGTGTTAAGTTGAAGCTGTATGCTTGATTAGGTTCAACCTGTGGCCATCTTCAACCAAATTTCCAAAGGTGGCATTTCACTTTGACTTCATGCGCTGGTTATGTGGTCTTCTTCTTGAAAGCTCGGTGTCAGTTAAAAGTTTCTGCTCCGCATTAAACGCGAGGACATCAAAGCACATGAAGACATATATTCATCACCCTGTATGTTTGTACATGATATTTGTTTTAATTGCTTCTGAAGTAACACAAAAGTATAATATTTTTATATGTAGTTAATACACAGAATAAAGCTTGTTTACAAAATAATTTAAGTATAAATATTTGATTTACTGATTCATGTGAATGATTTGCTATACTAGTATCAGAAAAGCAGGAGGTGGAGCCTTCCATTTTTGTGCCCCTCTCTTTTAAATATGTACCATCCCCCTTCCATTTTTATGCTCTACCCTTTAAAAGTATGTCTCACCATTGTACACAAATAATTACAGAAAGACTATATGTGTTATAGTGGCTATTAACAATTTTATAGATTAACATACATTATTATTTGATATGAAAATTATCAAATTCAATTTGATTAAGAGCAGACAGCATGGAATTATGCTGAATGGATGGATGATTGAATATAAGTATGTAAGTGGAAACACCATACTGAAGTCGCTAACACAGAACAAAGTTTAACATCTGGAAAAGTTTCACAAAAAAGTTCACACTGCACCGACAATATTCCACATTGGGTGCATATGTCAGATCCTATGACAAGCCTTATTTTTAATTGCAATGTGAAATTGCCTTATGTGTATGCTTTAGTTTACCTTTAAACGTTTATTTTAAGTTCTTACAGCTTGCTTTAACTGTTGGTTTTGTCTCTATATTTTATCATGTTTAATAAATTTTGAATAAATGTGATAAATCACGGTTATATTTTAAGGTCAAAGATTTGTACAAAGTGCCTGTAGGAGGAACAGCCGATGAATTTCGACATTTTATCTACCAAATGGAAAACATCCACGATGATGGATCCAAATGTCCAGCTTGTTATGAGGTAATGTATTAAATAGTGATTGTAACAGAAAATTATCCCACCATTTTACAATTACAGTATTTAAAGTAAATATTAATCAATGAATTGATACTTTGCTTTTTAGCTCACCTGATTGCTTAGGTGAGCTTTTGTGACCGTTCTTTGTCCGTCGTCTGTCCGTCCCTCCGTCCGTTCACATTTGTTCATAAATACTCTAGAGGCCACATTTATTGTCCGATCTTCATGAAACTTGGTCAGAAGCTTTGCCCCAATGAAATCTCGGTCGAGTTTGAAACTGGGTTGTGCCGGGTCAAAAACTAGGTCACTAGGTCAAAAAAGAAAAAACTTTAAAACACAGTAGAAGTAACATTTCATGCCCAATGTTCATGTAACTTTGTTTGTCTTAATGATATGATGGTTGAGTTCAAAAGTGGTTCCAGTCCGTTGAAAAACATGGACGCCAGTGGGCGGGGCAGTTTTCCTTATTTGGCTATAGAGAAACCTTGTTAACACTCTAGAAGTCACAATTTTTGCCCAATCATCATGAAAGTTGGTCAAAACATTGGTTTGATTGATAACTCGGACGAGTTAGATAATGGTCCAGATCGGTGAAAAAACATGGCTACCAGTGGGCAGGGCATTTTTCTCTATATGTATATAGTGAAAACATGTGAACACTCTAGAAGTCACATTTTTGGCCCAATTTTCATGAAATTAGGTCAAAACATATGTTTCCTTGATATGAGAGTTGAATTTGAAAATGGTTCCGGTCAGTTGAATAACATGACTGCCGGGAGGGGGTGGCAGTTTATTTATATTTATCTATTGAAAAAAGCTTGTGAAAACTATAAGTCACATTTTTTGCCCAATCATCATGAAACTTGGTGAAAAGATTGGTTATCCCTTTCCCACTTAGAAGCAAAGTGAAACAGGCAATGTGCAAACAGCATAAAACCAGAAAAGCCTGAGAGTAACTCGCAGCCTGTTCATGTTTTATGCTGTTTGCTGCTCATCAGTATCTATGGTTTAGATATGAAGTCTTAAAATCTTTAATCTAGTAAGAAAGGTCTTCAATTAAATATTATTTTATAAGGAATTACAAATGCGTGAAAATACGTATCTAAGTGGTAAAGGGTTATATATATATCTCAGACGAGTTCGCAAATGATCCCAATCAGTAAAAAAAACATGGCTGCCAGGGAGGGGGGCAGTTTTCCTTATGTGACTAGAGAGAAACCTTGTGATCGAACACTATAGAAGTCACATTTTTTGCCTAATCATTGTGAAACTTATTCAATACATTGGTTTTATTGATTTCTCGCATAACCAACAGAGGCTTGCTAGCTGACTTTGTAAATAAAACAATTCCTAAGATAAAGGGTTATATTGTCAGTCTTGTAACATGATGTGAAACAAAGAGGACATAATGAAAAGAAAAATACTAACTTTTACTTACTGATGAAGACAAAACTCCATGTGCTAGTATTTACCACTGATTTGAACCAATCTTTTAAAGAAAGGATAGATAGCAGTTTACTGTTCCCTCAACGAAGTCGTTAGAAGTGTTGACTGTCAAATTCTCATGAAAGGTGTTTACTTTTTTGAAAATGGATGCTAGTTTTCTGTGACAATTTAAACTTCTGGGTATTTTCTTATTCAGGATTCTCCCTCCCTGATAAGCTTGCTAGAGCAGAGGATATAGAAAAAAAAAGCAAGGAGGCTCTTCAAGAAATTTTGGAACCTTTTGCAGGTAAGAAAACATGGACAAATGCAGACAAGTGTTTGTGTCATTATATAAAATTACCATCATATATTTGTTTTGCAGTTTCCAGTGTTTAATTAAATGATGCAAATGTCAATACCAGTTGTGTGATGAACACCTTTAATTGCTGGCTTGACAGAATTCGACTAATTGCCATCTCAGAAAATATTGTCCCAATATTAAAAAAAACAAAATGTTTGTGCATAACAATATAGAATTGAAAGACTTTATGTTAAATCAGAAGAAACAAAACTATAAATGTCCCGATAACATAATGAACCATTTAAATAATGTAGATGAATTTAAAATAATTATTGTTTTTCTCTGTGTAAGTTCACAAGTATTTATTAAATTTTTCTGTTGATTAGGAGTAACAACTGAATGTCTACAGGAATGGATAGATTATGAGCGGGTTGTGTGTATCCGCAGCAAATCAACTGGTATGTTATATGATAATTATTTGATTCATAAGTAGCTTAGTGAGTTTATCATTTTCTCGCAGCATTCAATTGTTTTAACAAAAATTTAATAAGTGTTTACAAGCCATATAATTTGCTTTACATGGTCTTTGTGTTTTAATGATTTGCACTTCACAATTTAATACAGAAAATCACTCCTTGTCACCTGCTGAAGAGTATTGTCTAGTCCTGGAGGAGCTAACAAAATACAGGTACTTTTAATAGGAATAATGCATTTGTTACTACGTTATTTTATACAGATTCTAAGTAATGTTATTAGTTAGCATCCAGTCTCTTTGTGGATAAATAAAAAATAAATGAAGTTGTGATGTGCAAGAATAATGAGTTTTCAATCATAACACTTAACACTTTTTTTCTCAGAATGTTTTTTGGGGAGATTTTGTTTTGTTTGTTAGCTCGACTATTATATATGAAATATATATAGTGGAGCTATCCTCCTCACCTGGGCGTCGGCGTTAGCGTGAGCGTGCAAATGTTATAGTTTGCTTTCATATTTTGCAAACTTCTTTACCAACATGACCCCAGTCTATAAACAAGAGCAGACAACTGTAGCAAGCATATTGTAAGAATAATGGCCCTTTTTGTCTTAGTAATTGAATATTTTGTTAAATTGTGTGTTTAGATCCACTTGACTTCTAAAGTATCAAAGCTATTGCTTTCAAACTTCAAATATTTTCTTACTATCATGAGGGTACTGTACCTGGCAAGCTCAATTTGACCTTGACCTTTGAATGACCTTGACTCTCAATGTCAAAAGAATAAATTAGTTAAATTGCCATAACTTCTTTATTTATGATCAGATTTTATGAATACTTTTACAAAACAACACTTATATGAATACCACAATGGATTCCGTCCAAACCACCCCCCACGCACCAACCCAGAATCCCTGCCCCCCCCACCCCCCCCCAAAAAAAAATATATTTTATTTTTCATTTTTTTATTTTTGAAAGATCGTCTTATAAATGACCACACCCCACATTATACCCCCTCTCAACCCCCTCCCCTACCCCCACCTGAAAATATACCTGAACTATTAACTTGACCTTATTGAATAATTTGAACAATTTCCCCATGATGGCTTACGTTATACTGTCAAGCACTTGAATAGTCAATCGCGCTGTCCTCTGACAGTTCTTGTTAGATACATAGTACATTTACATAATGTTCCTGTAGTGGCCAGTGGTTAAAAATCATATGCTCTATGTATGTTAAACATATAATTATACCGCTAACAATTTTATGAAATCTTAATTTTAGGGGTGTGTTTGCGACGGATGAAAACAAAGATAAGAAAAGGTATATTGCATGTATATATTATGCATGGCCTTTTTTAATTGACCTTTTTCCATTTGATACTTATTTATTAATCTAAAAATTCTGTTCTATTTTCTGTCCTCTAAGTAAGGCAAATTAAACTCTATCCATTATAAAAATAACGATATGTAAATTACCCCCAGACAAGTAGTTTTTAAATGGTCAAAGATTAATGCATGTTATAGATTCTTTGCCTAATGCGTGTATGAAATAATTACTTTAAAAAGTCATTGCACCTTTAAATGCCAATCTTACATACAAGAACATATACATCAATAGGATGTAATTTTATCCAATGCAGGCTAGAGACAAAACTGAAAAAGAAAGGGAAGAAGGCTGGTGTCAAATGGGACTCAACAAATGTTGATTACCTGCGGACACTCAAGACTGCACAAGAGAAACTAAGACTTAAGATACTGGAGACCCTTCAACAGACCACTGCAGAGAGGCTGTTTTTGTTAGATTTAATGAAAAAGTATGCAAGTAAGTATAAAAATCCATTTCCATATGATACAAGTTATTGTCACCTTAATGTAATACAAATATCTTCCTAAGACCTTTCAGTGTGTTTTTCATTACTGAATATACTTCATTATTTTTGTCTAATCAACACAGTTGGAAACCTGGTTATTTATTGAGATATGAGCCATTTGGGCAAGAAGGGAAACAAGCAGGTGGGTTCCAGACAATCACTTTTGTTTGCATGAGCTAATCGTGATGAAACTTGTATTGCACATTAAGTTTGGGATTACATTTGGGACCAGTTAAGCAATGTTAGCTGTTACATTACTTAGAATGTTCCTCTAAATAATTTGAGTGTTCATGTGGGTATTTTGTACAGTTAAGTGTGCTGGTAGTTTATATGCAGACTTTGCTTGAGATCTAGGTCTCTGTTACTAAAAACAGTAAAAGTATTTCCTAATTAAATTGTCACATCATTCATTACCTTTCTTTTAGGAGTCATTTGAAAGTTAACTAAAACTTAAAAATAATGTTGCTTTTAGAAGGACAAGCTGTAGCCATAAGATTGGGCAAGCAGCTAAAGCAAACAAACAAAAAGATAAGAGAACAGCTGTCGTTGTACAATGCGGTTGGCGGGGAAGTCGTTAATATGCCGACACATTTGTCATTTGAAGATGTAAAGTCGTGCGACAGCACGCTGTGGGACATTTTGAAGTCATCAGATGTAGGTGCTTGGAGGACCAGTGTGCCTGTGTCTGTAAAACAGCAAGCTGTTCGCCTGTTTTGCATGACACAGAGAGCTGCAGAAGAAAAGGAACTTTTGATTTCAGAAATGAAGTCAACATTACATTTCTTTTCCAATGAACATTCAGGTCTTTTAAACAAGGTCCTGGATAATGTTAAAGGAGACATGCCAGTCATCATCAAAGAAGGGCTGTATGTGGAAATGAAATTGAATTAATTACTGAAGGCAATCCAGTCATATCTCCCAGACTTAACCCTGACTTTGCTTTCTGATTTTGCACAAAAGGTTGGTCTAACCAGCGTTCAAGAGGCTCGTATTTCTGAAATAAATGATGGAAACTTACCAGAATACGAGTTAGAACCCTCTGAACCAACTGATGTAATACTCAGTGATGAGGATTTTACAGACAGTGATAGTGACAATGACTCTGATGGTGACAATTAAATGTTTAAAAGACATCATTGACTCAAACGCAATATTGTCTTAATTGTCTCAATTGAATTGTTCGCAATAAGTGTTCTAAGATAAGACAAACAACTGTGCTATGGCTTTTTAAATGCTCTTGTTTGTAGCTCAACTGGTAGCTCAACTGAGCACAATGTGAGCTTTTGTGATCGCCTTTTGTCCGTCGTTGGTTGTATAACACAAAAGCTCACATTGTGCTCAGTTGAGCAAAATCAGAAAGCAAAGTCAGGGTTTACTCTGGGAGATCTGGGAGATATGACTGGAATGCCTTCAGTAGTGAATTACTTGAATCACTTTCCAGCCATATCAGTAAAAAGGTGATTGGCATTTATTTCGAATTTAAATTCGCTTTATATATCGACTTTTCTCCCCGCAAATTTTGTTAGTGGAGCCCAAATTAGGTCATCCCGCTAGGAAATTTCGCAGCAAGTTAAGTCGAGATATAGAGCGAATATAACTATGAAATAAACGCCAGTATCTTTCTTGCTAATATGGCTGGAAAGTGAGCGGAATTAAAAAACTTATGCTTTGTAAGCACACTTATCGGCCACATTTATTGTCCGATCTTTTACATCTTGATAACTCAATATTTATTGTCCACTACCGGTGGGGGGGGGGGACTTATTGTTTGCGCTCCGTGTGTCAGTCTGTCTGCGTGTGTCAGTCTGTCTGTCAGTCCGTCACACTTTTCTGGATCCTGTGATAACTTCAAAGTTCTTCATATTTTTTAATGAAACTTGAAACATGGACAGATGGCTTATATGGAGATTATGCACGTCAATTCATTTTGTTCGTATGTCAAAAATTGTGGTTGCTATGGCAACAAATGTAAAAAAAATAAAAATACTGACTGGTGGAGTTGTACCGGTAGGGAACCATATTGCTTGGCAATCTCTTGTTCCATATATACTGAAGTTGTTATCCCCCGCCATAGGCAGAGGGATATTGTTTTGGCATTTTCCGTCCGTCCGGAGCCATATCTTGGAAGTGCTTTGACGGATTTCATTGAAACTTGGTATGTGTATAAATATGGATAAGAGGATGATGCACGCCAAATGGCATTGTACACAATCTGTTAATAACGGAGTTATGGCCCTTTGTATCTTGAAAAAATGCTTTTTTGTGTGTTCGGAGCCATATTTTGGAAGTGCTTTTGCCGATATCATTGAAACTTGGTATGAGTATATATATATATATATATATATATATATATATATATATATATATATATATATATATATATATATGGATAAGAGGATGATGCATGTCAAATGGCATTGTACACCATCTGTTAATAAAGGAGTTATTGCTCTTTTTATCTTGGAACAAAATGCTTTTTTGATTGTCAAATATAACACTTGTGTCCAGAAGCATATTGGCTGGGGTATATCAATTCAACGAATTTGCTCGTTATAAACTCACATTTCAATGACAATTCATGATATCTGTTTTCCAGCTGTATACTGTATCATATGTAAATCATGATTGTATTGGTATGCGTGTTTCTTTTTGTTTTTAAATGCCCCATGCTACAAAACAAATTGAATTGTTCATGCTTATATACTTTTGCCTCAAGTATTCTCATAAGGTCATTTGAAATGATGAAACAGTTGCTATTTTACGAGAACAATGATCATAATAGATCATCTATAATTTTGTTGTGTAAAGAGGATCGGTAATTGGTTAATTCTAACTTGTACTAATACTCATACCAATATTCAAACATACATTATTCCAAAGGATAAACCATTCTATAATTTACAGAGAAAACTATTCCTTATAGATTCATCTATAATTTCTTTGCGTATAGGTGGTCGTATACAGAAATAATTAAACTAACAATCATGTTCAGGTTACTATTATCATATATATATATATATAAACTGACAATCATGTTCAGATTACTATTATCACAAATACATGTATATATATAACAATTTTAAAAGCAATTGATATATATGTCTCAAAAGCTACGTCCTTTTTACGTCCCAGTCTATACTTGGGGACATATTATATTTGCCCTGTCTGTTTGTTGGTTTGTTTGCGGCAAACTTGAACATTGGCCATAACTTTTGCAATATTGAAGATAGCAACTTGATATTTGGCATGCATGTGTATCATGGAGCTGCACATTTTGAGTGGTGATTGGTCAAGGTCATCCTTCAAGGTCAAAGGTCAAATATATGGGTGGGACCTAGTGTTTCACAAACATATCTTGTTTAGTATAGACTTCAACATATCTTGGACAATACAATTTAAGAGCAATTAAGAGGTTGATGGTTCCACCCCTTTGCTTTTCTGTTGCTGAAATGTTGTTAGTACATACACCAATCAATTGTTATTACACCGATTTACCCTGTTAACTTTTTATTTGTGTGTATGGTTTCGCTTTGCTTCAGCTTGTTTTTGTGATACTGTAGATGTTGTTGAGTACAATAAGGTAATTAGTAAGGTATGTTAAAACTTAGCTTAACACTTACGGACAATGTTTTTGCATAGTTTAAATTGTATGTATGTTGAGTCATGTTATTAATTGCTTACAATAATTTTATATTGTGAATCAATGTTTGAAAAATAAACCTGAATGAAAAGAAAATCATTTAAATAAAAGTTGTGTTATTTTTGATATAGTTATGCACGGACCTATATAAACAGTCCCTGAGTTATGTCACAGGTTAGGGATTGAGTGCAACAAATATAAAGGACACCTTATACACTTATAAGTTAGTAACGGTACTCAAAAGGGATTTTGTGCTGAGCATGCAATATATACATGGAATATTTCACGAAGGTATAATGGTGTACTTTGAGTGAGTTGATATGCAAAACACGACTGTTCATGTTTGATCCTTAATTCAACTGAGCGTAAACAACAAAACAAATATATATGACGTATATATTGCGTATCACTCTAGTTCTGCACGAGAAAGTCATGTAAGGGGAATACCGTGCTACCAGATGTTCATGTCCGTTATTGCTTATCACTCTAGTTCTGAACGAGAAGGTCATGTAAGGGGAATACCGTACTACCAGATGTTCATGTCCGTTATTGCGTATCACTCTAGTTCTGCACGTGTAGTCATTTAGCGGTGATACTCTTCTAACAGATATTCATGTCCGTTATTGCGTATCACTCTAGTTCTGCACGGGAAAGTCATGTAGAGCGGATACCCTACTACCAGATGTTTGTGTCCGTTATTGCGTATCACTCTAGTTCTGCACGGGAAAGTCATGTAGCGCGGATACCCTTCTACCAGATGATAATGTCCGTAATTGCGTATCACTCTAGTTATGCACGTGAAGTCATTTAGCGGAGATACCCTTCTAACAGATGGTCATGTCCGTTATTGCGTTTCACTCTAGTTCTGCACGGGAAAGTCATGTAGCGATGATACCCTACTAGAAGATGTTCATGTACATTATTGCGTATCACTCTAGTTCTGCACGGGAAAGTCATGTAGCGCGGATACCCTACTACCAAATGTTTATGTCCGTTATTGCGTATCATTCTAGTCAGGCCGGGTTTCCATGTTTCCGTGTCCGTGCTCGGCGTTCGCGTTTCGTGTCCGCGTTCCGTATACGGACACGGAGTATCTAGTCCATGCATCCGCTTATTATTTTAGCCTTTCCGTGTAAAACCCCATTCCAAACGAGGTGGTACTTGGATTAAGATGTCGTTATTAGAAGAGCACACATTTTTTGTGATGACTGCAGTACAGCATGTTAGTAGACGGAATGCAGACATTGGTACTGGATAGATGTACATGCCATCAAAAGAAACCGTCGAACTAATTTATTAATTCAGATTCAAAAAACCTTATAATTATATTGATAAACATTACTGATTTATTCGTATTAGACAGACTTCAAAACTTATATGTGAAACTTATATATATAGGCAAAAAAAGAACATAAATAGCGACTTCTTTTAGCGTTATATCTTGTTTGGAATATAATAAGGTGTTCTCTCCTGATAATGTTTTGGGAGTTTCTTAATTTTATATCAGTGAATTTTCCCCCAATTTTTTACAGCCGAACAAAGGCTGTTTCCCCTAGCAAAATACAAGTTTCCTAAAACGGATTTCTCCCCTAGCATTTAGATGTTTTCATTAAATTCATTCCAAATACCTACTTTTTTATAATCACAAACGCTTTATTCAATCAGCTTTTGGATGCGAATATATGATTGTTCACCATATAAATGAAATTCATATTGATCTATACCTTATTAATATCTTTTCTGTTGATTATCAGCTCAAATTTCTCCTTTTGAGAGCCACAGGTTGTTTTGAAAATAAAACAAGAACTTCACAGTTGCAGACATATTCCCCGCCAACAGGGCCTTGGCATCGAATAATTTGATTCAGGTCAAAACAACCCAATACAGGTCATTACAATTCAGTGCAAGTCATTATAAAAAGTGTTGGAATCGGATCTAAAACTCATATTTCAGAACTCCAGATAAGGGTCGTATTTTCGTAATTACGAATTATTTTCAAGTCCGTTACGTATTTATTTTAAAATCTTGTCGTACCATTAAGAATTACAAAATCAAGTTACGAATATTATTTTTACATCGGTTCGTATCGATTTTTATTGAGTTCTTTTTGCGTAATAAAGATGTTTTCGATGCTTATATTGAATGGTTATCGGGTTTGTTTTGCAAAGCTATTTTTCCAATAAAAGCGGCGTGTACAGTCTATCTGTCAAAAAACAATGGCGGCGCCCAGAGAGCGTCCTAAAAAACTGCAAAGCGTGCAAAAACACGCCTTTAACATATTGTTTGCAAAGTTAGCTGAAGTTGAATGTTAAGAAAGACATTATAGAAAAGATCTTAAGCGACGCTGTATGTTCAGTTGCCGACACAGTCGGAAAAGCTATAAAAAAACGCGACAAGACGGGTGATAACTTAAACAAACAAGAGGGCCTGAAAGGCCCAAAGTCGCTCACCTGAGATTACAAGATATTTTTTGGGACAAATCTCCTGACCAAGTTTCATGAAGATCGGAAAATAAATGTGGCCTCTAGAGAGTTAACAAGATTTTACTATAGCCATCAGGAAAAATGCCCCGCCCCTTGGCATCCATGTTTTTCAAGCAAACGTTACCATTTTCGAACTCATCCAAGATATCATTGAAACCAATAATCTGACCAAATTTCATGAAGATTGGACAATAAATGTGGCCTCTAGAGTTTTAACAAGGCTTTACTATTGCCATTTAAGGAAAAATGCCCCGCCCCTTGGCGGCCATGTTTTACAACCAAGTGGCATCATTTTCGAACTCGTCCAAGATATTATTTGGATGAATCTTCTGACCAAGTTTCATGAAGATCGGACAATAAATGTGGCCTCTAGAGAGTTAACAAGATTTTACTTTAGCCATATATAGCCATATAAGGAAAAATGCCCCGCCCCTTGGCAGCCATGTTTTTCAAGCAAAGATTACCATTTTCGAACTCATCGAAGATATCATTGGGCCAATCTTCTGACCAAATTTCATGAAGATTGGACAATAAATGTGGCCTCTAAAGAGTTAACAATGCAGATGTTGACGCCGCACAACGCACAACGGACAAAAAGCGATCACAAAAGCTCACCATGAGCACATTGTGCTCAGGTGAGCTAAAAATTGTACAATGTATAGACATTCGCCCTTTGTGACCTTGAACTTGGAGGTAGGGACCTGGCTTTATATCGCGACACATCTACTAATGATGGGAAAAATTTGTACCAAGTTTAATTAAATTTGCTTAAACAAGAGGGCCTGAAAGGCCCAAAGTCGCTCACCTGAGATTCAAAGGAACTGACCTGTTCTGTGCAGCCCAAGATGTCATTAGAACAAAATGTTCTTACCAACTTTCATGACTAGTGAACACCCTGGCTGCCTCGTTTTTCAATAGACCGGAACCATTTTCATACACATCCAAGATATCATTTAAACAAATATACGGACAAAGTTTCATGAAGATTCATAAGTCCATATAAGGAAAAATGCCCCGCCCACTGGTGGCCATGTTTTTCAAGCAACTGGAACCATTTTCGAACTTGTCCAAAATATCATTGGGACAAAACTTCTGACAAATCTTTATGATGATCGTACAATAAATATGGCTTCTAGAGTGTTAACAATGTTTAACTATAGCTATATAAGGAAAAATGCCACGCCCCCTTGGCGACCATGTTTTTCCACCAACCGGAACCATTTTCAAACTCATCCAAGATATCATTGGGACAAATCATTTGACCAAGTTTCATGATGATCGGACAATAAATGTGGCCTCTAGAGTGTTAACAAGGTTTTTCTTGAGCATGATATATAGCCATATTAGGAAAAATGCCCCGCCCCCTGGTGGCCATATTTTTTAAGCAACCGAAACCATTTTCGAACTCATCCAAGATATCATTAGGACAAATCTTCTGAACAAGTTTCATGAAGATCAGAAAATAAATGTGGCCTCTAGAGTGTTAACAAGGTTTTACTATAGCCATATAAGGACAAATGCCCCGCCCCCCTTGCGGCCATGTTTTTCAACCAATCGGCATCATTTTTGAACTCGTCCAAGATATTATTGGGATGAATCTTCTGACCAAGGTTCATGAAGATTGGAAATAAATGTGGCCTTTAGAGTGTTAACAAGATTTTACTATAGCCATATAGGAAAAATGCCCCGCCCCTTGGCAACCATGTTTTTCAAGCCAACTTAACGATTTTTGAACTCATTCAAGATATTATTGCGACCAATCTTCTGACCAAATTTCATTAAGATTGGACAATAAATGTGGCTTCTATAGTGTTTACAAGGTTTTACTATTGCCATATATGGCCATATAAGGAAAAATGCCCCGACCCTTAGCAGCCTGCCATGTTTTTCAGGCAAACGTAAGTTAAAAATTTTCAAACTCATCCAAGATATCATACAGACCAAACTTCTGACCAAATTTCATGAAGATTGGCAAATAAATGTGGCCTTTAGAGTGTTAACAAGGTTTTACCATAGCCATATAAGGAAATCTGCCCCGCCCCCTGGCGGCCATGTTTTTTCACCGATCTGGACCATTTTCTAACTCGTCCGAGATATCAATGAAACCAATGTTTTGATCAAGTTTCATGATGATTGCGCAAAAATTGTGACTTCTAGAGTGTTCATAAGGTTTCTCTATAGCCATATTAGAAATACTGCCCTGCCCTCTGGCAGCCATGTTTTTCAACGGACCGGAACCATTTTTGAACTCAAACAACATATCATTTAGACAAACATTTTGACAAAGTTACATGAAGATTGGGCATCAAATGTGACTTCTACAGTGTTCACAAGGTTTTTCTTTTTTTTGACCTAGTGACCTAGTTTTTGACCTAGCAAGACCCAGTTTCGAACTCAGTCGAGGTTTCAATGGTACAAATGTTCTGACCAAATTTCATGAAGATCAGAAAATAAATGTGGCCTCTAGAGTGTTCACAAGGCAAAATGTTGATGATGGACGACGCACGACGGACAAAAGCTAAAAATAACAAAATTATGCTCTTGACATAAATAAGTGTAGAACATTATGGACATTTGACATATAAGTGTGACCTTTACCTTGGAGGCAGGAAACCCTTTAAGCAAGACACATTGAATAATGGTGCCGAACGTTTGTGCCAAGTTAAATGAAATTCACCTAATAAATGACAACATCATGTTCTGGACACGAACTGGATGGAAACATTGTACCATATAAAGACGCTTTACCTAAGCGTGACCTTCACCTTGGAGGTAGTGTCTGGTTGTTTAGCGCGATACACCATCTAACAATGGGGAACATTCGCAGCTTAATGAAATTTGCTTAATATTAATAAATGAAGTTATGCTATGGACATGACCTGGATGGAAACATTTGACCGCATAGACATTTGACCTATAAGTGTAACCTTGACCTTGGATGTGGCCAGGGACTTGGTAATTTAGGGTGACACAAAATCTAATGATGGGGAACATTTGTAGTAAGTTTAATAAAACTGGCTTTATAAATGATGAAGTTATGCTCCGGACACAATTGGAACGGACGGATGGCTGCGATTCACATATCCTTGTTGGCGGGGGATATAAAAAGCAGTGTATTTGTGAAGATGCCCTAGCCTGGTCATTTTGTGAAAAGGCTGCGGGTCATTTAATCGAAAATGTGAAATTTTAGAAACAATATAAACACAGTTGTGAAATAGTTACTCACAGCTATTGACACTCCGTATGCACCCATACAAGCTCAGAGCATTCAAAAAGAACTACATGTAGTAATGTAGCCAGATAGGGAAAGACTAGCCCCATTTAAACTCGCCCCTTATTATATAAAGATTCGCCCCACATATATAACTACTCGCCCCAGCATAACTTATATGGTAGGATTTTTTGTGATTTGTTAATAGCCTAGTTTCTTTGATTAAATATGTTTGTGTTTATGCTTATTTTTGATTTTATTGTGTTTACAGTAGAGTAGGTAAAAACGAAACATTAAAATAGTGGGTGAGGTATGGAAAAATATCTAAAGATTTGGCAAATTAGAAGTTTGGTGAATTTTTTTTTAAATGCTTAAACATGAAACAAGAGAAACATTGACACATGAATATATCGATACGATACTCTGGTAAAGAAATCCCGGTCTTAAAGAAAAATCGCTGCTAACCATACTACATGTAGGGTACACCAGCAGTTTTCATTTCAGTTTGGTTTGAGTAAAAAGTATTGTGTAGATCGACCTAGCGAAAGTAGGTCAGTCGAAAATAATAACGCTTTAAATCCAAAATAGACGTCTATAGCACAATCAGATTCCTTTAAACAATATTTCAGTGAAAGCAATCGTTATTGTCTTCGGTCGCTAAATAGTCTACTAATAAACATGCAGATACGCCAACACTTAATCGTGATGATATAGAAATTTAGAACGTAGCCTACCGTCGGTACTGCAACAGAACTGGATGCCTCCATCTTTGTTTCCGTAAAGAGTGCTTTTGATTGATTGGTCGAAATAATTCAGGCCAACCGTGATCTTTTATTAGTGTTGGCAGTAGCTAATAAATTTTACCGCGGTAGGAAAGGCATCTTTTATTATTAGTAGTAGTAGTCTAAAAAGTCTAACAAGTTTCTACTAGTAGTAGCTAATAAAACAGGATCGGGTGAATAGGAAGCCTATTATATAAGAGTTTAAATTGAATACGTTGCTTGTTTTGTGTTCTTATTCTTTCTAAAGCTCTCTTTTATTTGAATTTCAAATTATCGAAAACTTGTATCTGTAGTAATATAATATGACAATGACAGTGGAAAATTAATGTATAAAAATATATATTGATAGAGCTAATGTACGTCGAAAACTTAAAATAATAAGTCTAAAACCTTTTTGAAATACTCTACAATTCCAAGATTGACATGTCCAGTAAATGAATATTATTATGTTGGTCTTTACAGAAAATAGTTTTATGATAATTTCTATTTTATTATATTTCCTGTACATATAGACGAACTTTAAACGTTCCAGTCAGTATCTACATAATTGAACATCAAGGTGCTTGTATTGTACATGTATTTACATGTATACATTTAAGTTCGAGCCTTCCGTTATAGTCTTATGGGCTGAATATGTTCAGCTGATGGTTACTACAACACAAACCCAGATAAACAATGAACCGTTTATATTATAAACAAAGTGTATATGCTATGAAGAAATAAATTAGACTTTGTATTACTATACGTGCGTGTACATTTGGAAGGAGAGCTATTTATATTTAAGGAATAATATTTTTCTTATATCCATTCACGTATTTCATTTGGAATATAACATATGAATCCTTTTGAAATATAATTTGCTCTCTTAAATGTTAAGTTAATGTTTTGAACTACAACTTATACGAGTTGGCGTATATCCTTCGGCCAAAATGTAACTTTATTTTCAGACAGAGACACTATTCACCAAGCATCCGTGGATCTTATCCCGTTTGCGAATGCAAAAAAAGCGACTGCCGAATGTGCAATTTTCTAAATGAAGAAATAAATAACAATTCAACGAAATTATAAGCAAACCAGTTTATATCTTAAGAATAGTAATATATCAAACGATTACACACTCAATACATTATTTTTGTAATGCGTTGGTTAAGAAGGGCAATCGACCGTTAACAAACTTCACTATAGACGTTATCTTATAATAAGCAGAAACCCAAACAACACAAGTTCTTGAAAATCGTGGCGGTGTATGCAGATTTTCGTCATACTGAAGGTTGTTTTCTTGAACCAGATTACGCAATTGGACCCGTTGGTGACCCATGTGGTTTAAGGTAGCGCACCTCTAATGATTTCCCGCGATTTCTTCGAAGGTTGAAGAGCCTACTATTAGGTGCCGTAGCCTAGTGGTTAAGGCGATAGACTAGAAATCTTTTGGGATATTCCCGCGCAGGTTCAAATCCTGCCGACAACGTATACTTTTTTGCGACGCGATTTATTTAGTTTCTAACGCAATTTGATTTAATATGGCATATAAGCTATATTTATTGTTAAATATGTTGCAATTTTTATGCACATTCTTCAATTATTAAAATTAAAACAACGTTATGGCGAAATTGGGTGATTTACTGTTGAAAATACGAACAATGCATGTTGCATTTTTATTTTTATTTCAAAAAGTAAACGGTAAATCTGTCTAGTTCTTGGTATTTTTGCTGTATAAAGTGTTTCTATAAAAACTAAGTTTAAAAAATGACTTAAATGATATTATTTTGAATTTTATGACACTTTGTTTTTAACCGACCCAATTTTTACTTGGCTGAAATCACTTACATTTCATGGCGCTCTTCCATAGATACAAATTTGTACAAAATAAATGTCTGTAAAAGAATACTTATTTCATCTTGTTTAAACTTTAAACACTTTACAGCATCTGTACACACCAACTGCATGCCCATTTTTGGAAATTTGAATGAATTATGGAACTTTTATATACCCCAGGGGTGAAAATAAACTGGACAAAAGCCGAGCGTGGGGGTGGTTTTGAAAAAATCGGTATATTTTTTTAAAAAGCGTGGAAAGCCTACCTACAAATTTGCATGTAGTTCAGTGAAATGATGCTGATTAAGAAAATAATTAATTAGATTATATTTGGATATGTGCCCATTAGAGGTGCGCTACCTTAATAATATACATGAATTACGAGCAGTTTATATTTGGACCAAAGTATGCACATACTTCAATATATTTAATTTTTAGTGAATGGTTAATGGGTGCTCCTGACTGACGGCATTTATCGGGGACGGCTTTGTGTTATGGTGCATCCCTAAGAAGGTTTCAAGTTTTCTAAAGTCCTAGTCGTTTAAACGAGATAGTAATTATATATATATATATATTTATTTATTTTTTTTTAATTTTATTTATTCATTTAAGCATCCTGATTGTAATGATATAGACTCTGAACTAGAGAATATTTTAACAGTTAAAATGTATATATGATGTTATTAATATATACACTATTATCTGCAATAAATGCATCGATATATTGTTGAAATTTATCAGCAATTCTGTACATGCAAATCTAAGAGTACTCAGCTCATTTAGAGATTATTTATAATGGAAAATGTCAGGCGAACCTTAATATAAAAAGTTTCATTTAAGTTGCATGAATAAGCTTATCCAGTGTGTACAATGTGCATTTGTTGTAGTATACGTAAGTTTGCCTTGTCTCTATAGTAACCAACATTGTCATATTTAGTTTCGGTATCATTTACGTGCTATCTTATGAAATACTTGAATGTTTGAAGCAGCATTCGCTTTCTTACTAAGACACTGCATAAGATGTTTGTCCCGTAGTTAATGTTGGAACGTTAAAACTTTTAAGAATTTGCATTCAATACATTTCATCTGCAACTATCCTTGTGCAAGTCTTTAGGGTATCACATGTAGTTTGTATACAAACAAAATAAAACACTTAAATGTTTTATTTTATTGTCAAACACAACTAAAAACATCAAACTTAAACACATAAACAAAATCAAACCACACTTAAACTTGTAGAATTTATATGATTGATGATTGTCTGTGTTAAATATAAACTAAACGCTTACAAACGATGACCCGGGTATACCTGCTAAATATAAAAATTCACAAAAGGAAAACGGTATGTAGATAAGGCTAAGCAAACGTTCTTTCATTTTTATAAATAACCAAAACGCTACTTGTAATGAGTCAAGCAACGACGCTAACACAAAGTATGTCTTATCGGTAAGCAATACGATATATGCCATTAACATGGTCTCGATACACGTAAGAATGAGCTGAATAACACCTAGAGCAACAAATGTGATCATGCGCCACAAAATTAAATGCTTACTGCAACTTCATCTAAAAGATTATGCTAAGACAACCCATTAATATGTGCTCAAAACTTCAATATATTACACCTAGGGAAAGATATTTTTATAATTAATGTTCATGCATAATCAAACAAGGACAAAATCAATGTTACACAGAGCAACATATGTTCTAATAAAATTCAAAATACATATAAAGAATCAAACCGCAAACTCATCTATAAAATTGGCTTATACAAATATACATTTTTGAAAAATTTACATACATATATATCCATTTATAACACGAAAAAACAACTAATAAGTTCTAATCAACAATCAAACAATCGATTATCATGGCCACAAATATACATCACTGAAAATCACATTCTTAAGTGGTACAATAACACGAGAGTCTTACAAAAAAGAATTTAACTTATTTAGTTGTATACATTATATTAATGTAAATAAGTAAATTGTTAAATGGCAACTTTCTTTTATCAAAAATTCTGTGCTATGTAGGCTATAGGAAAAATCTCTACATCAATAGAGATTTGCTGTATGATATTTAAGCGTGTGGTCGCATAGGTCAAAGACCAATCATTAATTGTTCAAGATATTCAGAAAGTGCCGTCGACATCGGGCATGATGCCTTACTGTAACACTCTCCAAGACAACACTACGTCAAACACATACGTAACGAGTTTGCGCAGGGTGTGTGGTTGTTGATACTACGGTCTCAATTGAGAAAACAATTTTTAAAGAAACGAATACACAGAGCATGTTCTTACTTTAGAATAAGAACTAAGATATATTGAAGCTTTCATTAACAGAATCATTTGCGCAACAGTCTTCTTTATTAATCAAATATTGCTAGCCTTCATAACAGATTTACATAAATTCATTTATTCTTACAAAGTCCTTCCATAACCATATTAATTTCTAAGTAATCCTTTTGAAGCAAATAGAGTATCATCCAGTGCTCAACAATGCTTGTCAAGTGATATTTGACCATATGTCATATATGTTTTTAGCTTTGTGTGAAACATTAAAATTAATAACTATTATTTTCAGGAGACAAGGACAATGCCTCCTACCAAACTGTAATAAGATTAGTTATAATTAATTTGATGCACACATAACCCACATAATAAGTAAACCAATTAAACGTTATTGCTCAATAAAAATCAGTCATTCTCTTCAAAATGTTTCTATTGAACAAGTAATATGTCTTTTAATGATTGTTTTTACATCGCTCGCTCCATGTATTTCTAAACAAAATCGATGCCAAAGACTTCATTCGTGATTGTCAAATTATGTAATATAATAATTTAATCATATGATTTTTAATCTGAATATATGAATGTTTAATTGTTGCCACAAACCATTATATATCCTTTCTAAAATCGTTGCCGATTGTTAATGTCTATTCACGTGAAAACGCCAATCGCGTATATTTAAACTATACACATAGGAAGTATGGTGATATATTTAAAGGCCATTACGTGTTTAACACTCACTATAATACTCACTAACTTACTCACTCGCTATATGGACCATAGTTCAAAACTGATTAAATCGATGTGTAGTACTGTGTGCTCAATGTACGCCAGATGCCTAAATGACACATCGATCTGCATGTATATGCATCTTAATTAGGTTATGATTAAGGTTGGCCAACTAGAAACAACAGTTTTCCTACGCAATCAAAAGTCTTATATATATACAAGTATCATTCAGTGTACATCGTATATAGCACTGCAAAATTATACGAAATTACCGAGGTAATAGTGTGTTAAGAGGGGTAAAAACACTTTGTTTGTAGACCTCTGTCGTGCAATATGTTTACTTTTCTTTTGATGTTTAAGGTTATCAAACACCGAGTGTCGTCTCAACAGTACAATAAAGTACCATAACTACGCTAAACGGATTAAATAAATACAATTAAGTATGAAAGTTTAACGCGTTATATATAACGTGTTAAACTTTCATACTGAATGGTATTTGTTTAATCGGTTTACTGAAACATTTAGTTTTAATCCTTCGGTGCATTTTAATTAGAAGGCGAGGGAGTATTGCAACCGATCGAATTTTCTCTGTTGTAGCGGACATTCGCCTGTTCTGCTCCTCTTAGGTGCATTTGGAACTGCGTCATTGATCCCACAACCTCTGGCCGTACCATGTTAAGGCTAGCCAAGCTCTTGCTACGTGCAATACGGGCTTGCTTTCTGAAAATCAAATGGTATTTCAAAATGAGTTCAACACGTGTTTTCAACACTTTAATTAATGTGTGTCTACATTATTGAGCTTCTGCTTTGCTTATTCACAAGTGAACATGTTAATACGAATTTACAAACGGTGAAAGTTCAAAAGTTCCGGTTTATTTTTAAAACGACGATTAGTTTGTAAAAATTACATAGGTTAGCTCATACCTGAAACGTTTGTAACAGAAGGCTCCAATGATGATAACACCTGCAACTACGACCACTGAGGAAATCGATGAGGCAATAGCTACGGCTGAAAAAACACATTTGTTCAATATCGTTATTTGGACAAAAAGGTAACAGTTATGTTGACGTATGTATATACAGTAACTCAGCTGTTAAATTTCCAGGTACGATCATTCAAACTGACATAGTGCGCTTTTATAAGTTTCTATAATGTAAACAATGCGTATATCAGAATTTTGATAGCTTGAGGATGAGCAACCGATCGTTTAAAATTAAATGCTGATGCAATTTGTCGAAATATCTTATAGTGACAATAATTTCGGTAAACATGAAGCACCAAAATCGAACAATACAACTATATATTTGATACAAATACAACCAACAAAAAAATTAAATATACGCAAAATTGTTGCAGAAGAATGTCAGTGCAACTAATGAATGCTTACATATAATGCGCTTTATACTAAGACGGAAATGTTTAAAACGTGTGAACATAACTAGAATCAATAAATCTATGAAACATTAATAATCTAGGAACAAACATTGCCATTACATTGGAGCTGAATAACGTACACGAGGCTCATGTCGATCATATAGCGATTCTGCATATACAATTTTCTCTTTTAGTGTCAGAGATCTCAAACAAAAATATTCAGAGAGGAATATGCGCATGTATACCCTTTAAGAATATCGCTTTAAATTTGAGGATTCATGAAATTCATCAAATGGATGCTGAGATCACGCACATAATACAAAATATAAGGAAATATCTGTTAAATTACTAATGAAAATGATTCCGTAAAATATCGTAGATGTTATTTTCTTGAAGCTCAAGTCATTTCAGGCGAGCGATTGGCAATTATATCTGCACTTACAGACACCATCTTAATAAAGGAAACGTTATGATTACCGTGAAAGTGTCCGTCATGTAATTTAAAGCCGAACAGTTATATACTGTCATTATATAAACATTGGAGAAGATATACAATTAATAATCATTTTGTAGATGGTTTTATTAATATATTATTGAGGATCCACACTTTTTTTAAGATGGGTCGCCATTAGACACTGACTAAGAATTATATTTGGTTTTATTATTGTTATTTTACACTGTTATTTAAACAACTTAATCTTTGCTGAGGTTTTAAAGAAGTGGTTTAAGATTGAAACATGTGGTTAAATTAGTACGACGAATTCATTTGATTGAATGATTTGAAAAGCAAAAAAGAACAAATGTCCATTAACATAGATACATTACTTTTTGAATCGGATTTTTCCTGTTTCATGTCGTCACCATGTGCTGTTGTTGCTATTCTCACTGGGAATTAAAAAAAACTTAACTTAAAACTAATAGAGATTCAATATTCGTAAAATGATCCGTTAAATTAATTATATTGTATTTTTCCCCAAATCAAATTATGGTACACCTTGTAAGTGTTTGTTAATTTGAAAGCATACGTGCTTATTGAAATATCTGAAACTAATACATTTTAGTTCTTACACCTATATAAAAACGACCAGTATCCACAACATTAATTGTTTTTAATTACCTTTACATCAATACAGACTGCGTTGATAACTATTAAATAGATTAACAGCTTTTCAATGTATAAATAATGTCACTTTACCGTTACATTCTTCACTGCTTGTAGCCATGTAGGTTGCAGTGGTATACCCGGTCGGACAGGGCTCACACGTTGTCTGACCAGTGAAAGACTGATAGGTTCCAACGTCACAACTCTGGCACATCGCGTCGACCTCGTGTGTACCACTTGGACACTCCACTGAGGAAGTTTGATGCGAATTAGAGTATATTCATTGTATTCCAACATGTAAATTATACATCTAATTACAAGTATCATTAGTACACTATTCCTGTTTTTATAACAATTGATGACGGTCGCTTGCATATTATTATTTTTTTGTTATATGCGCATACTATCGCTGATGTATGCATTCAACGAATGTTAATTAAAATGGACGTGCACCAGAATGAGTGATAGTAGTATTATGCTACATATATTTTTCTTATTCAACAAACGTTTTTTATCTGGCGAATAAAACTGTTGCGTATAAGAACTTAATTGCCCTTCATGATCTTTCATGATATTTTACCGTGTTCGCAGAAAATTGAAGCAAGTAATTATTACTACAACAACATTCATATTTGTATTTAAAAAGGTGATAAAATACGAATAAAGCCAGCAGAACTACGCACTAACATACGTGGTGAATTTTGTGTAATATTAGGCCAACCTAAAGTATCTAGTCAAACAATGAAGAAAGTACAATCATTATACCGCAAAAACCGTTGCTGCCTGAAAACCCTGGATTACAGTAGGCGCCAATGAATGCTTCAATGGTGTCCGGATCAACGGTGTACTGTACTCCGTCCACCGTACCATTCAATATTGTCTTGGCATTGTCCAAAAAGAACGTGTATTGCTCTTCTACTGCACTGAATGCATCTTTCAGAGTTTGCAAGTCGGGAGACACTAAAAAAACATACGTGGGTTACATATTCACTCGATTAAAAGACAGACAACTAATGTTACAAAGTAGTGTCAAGAAAGCACATACGTCCTATATAAATGCAGGCAAATTAGTTAGACTAAATTGTAAAAGGTTTTTTACATTTTTTAAAATTGAAACTCAAGAATTTCTCTCATTTCAGCTTGTATTGGTCAGCATGGTCAGGTAATGACTACGTTTATACATATACCTGTTGCATTTTGTTCATAGCCGGCCATGTCTAAGTTAGGCAGTGAGGGAAGTTCCATAGTATACGATAACCTGATGGATGTTCGGGTACTCCGTTTGCGGCGATTTTGAGAGCCGCTTATGGAAACGGTTACTTTGCATGTCATGCCATCGATGCAAGGCATTGTGTTCGTTTTTTTTGAAACGTCGTTTTCAATATCTTCATTGTTCTTTGTAGTTGTGTTCTGTGTGATCTCAGCATTCACCTGCGCTTCAACTTTGAAGGGGGAAATATAGTCTGAAGTTTGAAAATTTAATATGATATATATTGTCTTATTCATAAATAATTATACAAAAATAGCTCTTTTGCGAAAACAAAAGTATATAGAGTATGTGTATACTGTGGGTTGTCTGTTCTTCTACTTACCCATACAGTCCGGTACTTTTCCAAATGGCTGCCATGTATATCCAGTTGTGCGACCGCACTTGTATTTTGAATACGGCTGCTGGCCTTCGGGGAACGTTTTCCCGGGATCACAACTGACCGTACAGAATTTATCCGCGGTATTTGGATCATTTTCACATTTAGGTCTTGTCCCAATGCTTCTCTTAAGTGGTTCACATTCTAAATAGTGTTTGTTGAAGTTTGATTAGCCGCATGCTTTCTAACATGATATATCGCGAATGGTTGATAGAAATATAAATACATATGCATAATGCTGGTGTGTTTTATTTACATATACAGGCGTTATAAAAGTTTCTTTATATCATTTTTATCCGAGTTTTAAACGTACGTTTTATTATGTTATTATGATTAACAAATCTTGAGAAGGAATTATTCTACATAGCGAGTCGGTGAACCACTCCTGTATCAACATAAACAATTCTCTATAATTTAATTATGTACAAGTTTAATGCGTGTACCCGGACATTTATTTGTATTGCATTCCTCGATTTCATTATCATCGCCATCGCAACTCAGTCCACCCGGCCCTGGAGGCGGATTTACACAAAGTCTCTGACGAGAATGTGTACCGCCTCCACATGTGACGTCACATGCTGTCCAATCGCTCCAAGACGACCAACCGCCATTCACTGTTTAAGAGGAGTGCAGATAACATGACAGATGACTATTATTTAGCGTCCAAACATTCATTAAAAAACAACACCTCTACAAACGAAGTCAAAAATAGCATGACACTTGTGTTAGTCTATACATTACTTACATTCGGTACACGTGATACTAATTAAAGGGGTATACTTTTTTCATTTATTCCTGCAACATTCCAATACAGACAATGATATGAGAAAGTAATGAGATTTTCATCAGGTAACTGAAACACTACTACATAGATAAAAATAGAATCTAGACGTACGCGGAGGAATAGAACAGTCACTGCCAGTGTAGAAGTCAGTACAGTTGCACGTGTATTTTCCGTTTCCTGGAACGCATAAGCCGTGTTTGCATCCATGATTCAGACAGAAGTTAGGTGGAACCTCGCAACGTGTTCCATTCCATTCCCCACTGCATACGCAGGTAAATGTTCCTATACCGTTAACACATGTGTGATTACCGCACGGTGCTGTCGCACACTCATCGAAGGCTATATGCAAGAAATGAACATTAATGCAATCCTTAATGTATTAACATACGAAGACAATCAATTGTTCCCCAAATACCATCTTTAATAGTAGGAAAGATAGCCATTATCAATTATACAATGTACAAACCGCCACGTTTAAATTCAACTTAGAACGTAAGAACTGCAATGGTTGCAATAAATGCACAGTGCAATTTTATCAAACACGGCGAATGTACATGTATATTGTATTACATCACTACGTTTTTAAATTTTAATAAGAGTCTGTTAGATTGATCTTTTTTTAACTATTTAAAAAGTCATTGAACGATTTGGACTCCAAGATTATTGCTTTGAATACGCATCAACGTACGAAGCGGCAACAATTTATTGTTTTCTTTAAACATCAATTTCAACATACACTCGCGCTGTTCCACAATACACATTTTAAATGTTTACATACAACGTTAGACATGTCTTCCCATACGCCTTCGGTAAGACAATCATTTAAACAGTGTCAATGTGCGGCACAAATAAAAGCCTTAACATTGTTTTGGCGTAGCTGTCTAAGCCCAATTGTGACTTGCGATAATACAGCAGGGATATTGAAAGCCAATCAGAATGTTCAGAATGTTCACAATTTCAAAATGTAGGGATTGTAAACTTTCTGCAATTTATATACGTATACAAAATACGGTTGATTAATTTTCGTAATTTGATTAGTTTAAAGTTAAACATATATTCAAATTATGCGATTAAAACAATTAATAAGTATATATACTTAAAGCAAAAAACAAGGACGATATTGGCAGAGCGGCTGTAGTCGATTAGAATATATACCTGGCACGATGAGGTTATGGCTGTCAGTAGTATTTGTTGGTGTTTTTGTGATTCATTGTTTTTTCTTTAACTATACGACATATTGCAAGCAAAAATGATAGAGTTCATTTAAATATTTTATCATATCGTTGTTCAATCTGACTTGAACAATGTTAATAAATTTAATTATCCGCATTAACTCAAAACTTGTAAACCTCAATAATGCTTAATTAATAAGAAGGCTTATGCACATTCCTCAACAAGCGAACACTCATAAACCAACAGATTAAAATAAATGTCATAGATTTAATTGATTTAATAATCTATTAAACATATTTTGTTACAATGTATGTCAGATTAAATGTAAAACCTTCATGTTAATATTTTATTTAAATTGAAATCGTTGATGCATTTGATTAATATACTTTTAAATTGCACCATTCTTTCAAATTCGCAAGTAGATGTAATGCATTGTACATTTTTCACTGTAAGTTATAATAAGTCTCTTAGGTATCGAGATTGTATTCACGATTATTTGCGGGAATCCACTTCTTGCATTAATAAGTAAACTTATTGTATATTGCATATTATTAGGATCTTAAAGTAACGAACCGGTCACCAGTCCTCTTTAATTTCGTTTAAAGCACACCATCTGAGTATTATTGTAAACCCCGATGGTCTTCAAGGCTTTTCTTATTACTGTTAACTTCGCTTTATATATCACACTTATTAAAATAAAATTGCATTAAGTAAGGTGATTGTTGCTTCAAAAACCATTCTATCAAAGATGCAAAAATGTTGATTCATATGGGTTAATTATTTCATCGCTGACACTATAAAACAAATACACTTACGGTCGCACGAAGTTTCTGTAATAATGACCAATCCGTCAATAATATGTTGAACTGTGTCAGTCATTGAAAACAAAGTGCCTGTAGAATTCAAGGTGCACCAAGAGCTAAAGTCAGCGATTTCTTCGACCAAGAGTTTTCTTGGGTAGATTGTTAAACCAGATATTGTTACCCCTAGGAGAAAAAGAGTTTGTTGTTTAGTTATGGATCGTAGTTGCTGCAATGTATTTCATTCAAATGTAATACACAACGCAAAATAAAAAAAATCATAGTAAGGAAAACCTCAAGATGGCGAACCTGAAACGTTACTTGATGACAAAGAGACATTCCCAGACTTTATTGAAGTAGAAACAAGTCCAGCTATTTCGGCAACTTCCACACCGTTTACGAAAACGGTCAGTACATTGGAGGAGAAATCTAGCTCAACCAGCAAGTGGTGCCATCTTTTACTTGACTGACTTAGCGCCGTTGTTGATGATAATGTACTGGTGAGAAACATTGTATACATGAACGGTACATCATATTGTCCATATTAGCATGCATTTTTGCAAAACGAATACCAACGATATGTAATGTTCTACCCCACTGTACACCTGTTTAGCATTTACACGATTACATACAAGTGACATGCTACCATATACACAATTATCTTGCTGTAAACGATAATTTAAAATTATCTTTATGCATTTATTAAAACTAAATGTATTTTAACTATATCTTGATAATCCTGCAATTTAATTATTTACCCGCTTTCAACCGTTACTGGCTCTGCTAGTCTAATTGCAATGATATCGCCTGAAGCGTCTCCAACTTTTATAATAAGCTCGCCTGTCTTATCGCCATCCCTTTTTGTCCAGAGGGAAACGGACATTATCGAGAGAGTGAAATCGCTGTTGAACTGTCCAATCAAATGATTTCCGTTCAGATTATTGACCTGTCATTATAAGTAGAACCGTTTACGAGGTGTTTTGTGCGATGAAATCGTAACTTTACACTTTTAAGATAAAGTATAAAACGTATGACACTGCCATAAGACAGGTTGGTAAAATAATGAATACCATCTTTGAAAGAAACCATACTTGTGTATTTTAACATTTACGGTCTTACCTTAAGATCAAAAACTTTGCATTGAGTAACGGATGTGCTATTTGTCGATGGCGTTGTGTGTCCAACAGGACATTTCATGCAAACAGAAGTTCCGGGCTTTGGCTGGTAACTACCCAGTGGACACGGGAAACATGGAACCATGGTTGTTTCAGAAACGAAACCTTTGTCGCACCATGCTATAAAAGAATGTGTGATTGCGATATCAAAGGCGTTCTCAAATGCAAATATTTGCTTTTTGCGTTGTGTGTTGATTGATCCGTATCTTTTTGCAATTATTCCATTACGAAACTCGTTTATGAAGTTAAGAACAATAACAAAATATACATACGTGTGCAGTCTGCCTGGTGTTTAGAACCATAATTCAGTGTGCTATGATATGCAGGACAAAGGTCACATTCGGCCCTCCCGTCCTCTTCATTATATTCACCGATGTTGCACAGTTCACAGTTACCCGTGGTCGTGTTCATGTAGGTTCCTTTGGGGCATGGCTCTACAGAAATCATGTAACGTTTTCACACCGATTCGTATGCGAAGGTTTTAAAGAATAAAAACATTATTCAACAATAGATAAGAGGTCAATTGGATTTTAAATATAACTACTTGATAGTACTGAGTTTTTACACCAAACTAGTTTAACAATTCTTACTGCATTTAAAGCCATCCTTTTTCAACGCTGATGGGCATTTCAGGTTCGGACTCCTACTTGTTTGAAAGCCATCTTCTGCTATTGTAAACCCGGCGACATCAAGTTTACCTTCACCAACGTCTGCTTTTATCCTGTTACCAACGGCTCTTAGCAAAGGAAACGATTCATTATATGCTAGGCTTTCTGTCGAATTCGTAAGGTCAAATTGGGTCGCTATTTCGAATGTGACTTGGACATAAGAGGTCTGTCGTTTTGTGAGCCCATGTTCTTTGTCTTCTTCGCGCCGTTTTCTAGACCCACACTCGACCTTGACATTTTCTGCTCTGCAATTTTTACCTGGGCATATGGAGTCGTCTATTGCCTTCTTAGTATCGTTGAGATATTTTAAGACCGCCTTCTTGATAGTTTCTTTGGTTGTTTCCGTTTCACATTTTCCATCGTAAATAAGCTCACATGGTAAAACCATATCGCCCCACATTGGCACTTGAAATATGGAAATGAAGGACACAATACAATTTCCAAAAATCAAAAATACGACTAAAGACTACGGTACAAATAAACGCTTTGTATATACAGCTTATAATTCAAAATCTTTTTTTGCGTACTGCATGTGTTTTGAGGCGGTCGAATTGTTAACTCGTATTGTCATGGAACAGTCAACATGAGTTATTCAGCCAAAACAAAACACACGTTTTCATTATGGCGAATACCAATAAAGACACCATATCATGTATACTTACAGACTAAAAAAAGTGTTCTTAGAGAAAATTTTATATTAAGGAGCACTGATATCATTAAACGTTTATTGCACGATATTAAACTGTAAAGCTGTACAAGTAATTTATATATATAACTTGTACAGCTTTACAGTTTAATATTTACAGGTTAATATATATATACCAACCTATGCAATCTGGGAACTTGTCTAATGGATACCACTTTCCACTGTCACGACAGTCCAATCTTCCGGTAAAAGCTGAACCCACGACAGGACTGTCATATCCAGATTGACACAACATGATGTAAATATGTCGGGCGTTCACAGTGTCGTATGTCAACGCTCCATGTGCAGGAGGTTTTAGCAGGGGACAACGGACAACTAATAAAAAACAATAAAATTGATAAGGAAACGATACAAAATTGCAGTATGTCTGGCTTTAAAACGGATCGAACAAATAAGATGCCGTTTAGCTAATAGTTTTTCTGTGCTAATATAATAAAATCAATGACCGTTCCCTTACACTGCGACACTATAACCAATGTAAATTTGCTAATAGACGGATACACGAAGCTGATAACAACGCTATAAAATATAAGTAGAATGTCACAACAAAATAATAACGTTTTTAAAAATCGCGTTCTCGTGTGTGATATTTGGGGGGGGGGGGGTTAGGGGGTCCAATTAACGATTATTTTCGTTTTGTGCGAGGTGCAATTTAAAGTCATCAGAACAAATTATATTTTAACTCCCATATTGAGGTTATTTTGGTTTATGTCTCATGTATATGTGTGATTTTTACATTGCTACATAATTCATTCAGACGTTTTATATTTAATCATATTTAACATTCAAATCAATACAATGGACTAATATCTAATGATCCAACAAAATATTCGTACCATTACAGTGTGGTTCTATTGATCCATTCCATTTCCAGACACCCATTCCAGCTCTTTCATCTCTCATACAAGTCAGTGTGTCTGATCCGTTCAAGTCAAAATTTAGGTCGCAAAATACCCTACACTGGACCCCGTTCGAGTACATTGTGTTGGAGCAGTTGTATCGCATGAAACGTGTGTCGCTCAAGCCGTCTGTGGGACCAGATGCGCATTTTATAACTGAATAAATAATAAACGTGTTTTGGGAGAAATCTGTATATTAGGGTGTGTGATATATATTTATAAGTTTGTCCAATATATTCATCGTTCTTGGTATTACAAAAAGTTAATAAAAAGTCTGAATTTATATCTCAGTTCATTGCATTACAATAATCTTGAAAAGAAAAAACACACACTACTAATAACAATTTGTGAACAGGCAGTGTATCAATGTATGTGCTTGTTAATGTTACTGGATGGGGATGTGGACACGCATCCTTGGTAGAAACTTGTACAAAACAATAGGACGTACTCGTTCAGTGTTGACACCGACATTAGCATTTTTTAGAACATTTGGTTGCCTTTAACGGACGCTTGAGAATTCATTTGTGGCTCAGGTTTTACATTTTTGGTACACCGGATACTTTTAAATAGACTACACAGTTCCCGAGGTACAGGAATTTAGCAAAAAGTACCCTGTAGTATGACCGGGTTCCTTTTAGCGTATTTTCCGCACCCGGTGTACAATGTAGTATACTTGAAAGTATTCGAGGTACTTTTAAATAGTACCTCCCGAGAACGACCAATTGAGCACTACTTACACAAACAAAAGCATGATATTACCAGAACACATGAAATTGAAATTGAAAAAAAGATACAATGGAAAAAAAGTATGTATGGGCAAATATATATCCTGAGTGTACAAAAACAAAGTTTAAGACTATTCTCATCAACATTCTATAAGATTATATGTAAGCTCCGTACAAATCGGAAGGACATGGAGCAGAAAGTGATACATTTGATAAAGAATGCAAACCCAACTCAGATATAAAATATGTTAAGAATAACGAATCGTTTGTCTGTGTTACATAAAACTGGATATGCTAAAATATTGTTAAAATTGCTCGCTAACTTGGTTTCATTCTTAAAACGTGTTTGCCATATTTCGAAAGAGTATATCATTACTTGATTGTCGTAGATATGCGAGTCCCTAAGATGAACAAGACAAGAATTACTAATAGATCAAGCAAGGAAACAATCACCAAATCATCAATACAACATTGAATAATGATGTTTCGTGGTTTTCGAATATGAAAAGTGGCTGCGTAAACATGCATCTACTGAATAATATCGCAGAAGCGGGCAATAATGACGCAGTCGACTAATTAGGTTTCCACAAGAAAGTGCCAAGATGACCTTAGGTCACTTGTCATGAAAAGGCGTGAAGAATTGTAAGCCAAGAATAGAAGTATAAACACATATTATAATAAAAAATACAATATTAAATATACGATTTTTGAAAATTAGTACATGCTTTTTAAAAAATACGATTTTAAAAAGTAATAGTACTTTTGCGAGCTTTTATGTGAGATGAACCTTTGGATCCATCGGAGCTGGTCTGTTTGTTTACCTCTAAAGTATGAATTTTACAAACACCGTTGATGACGAATATACAATACTTTATAACAATACATTACACATTTTAGAATATTGTTTTGTAAATAAACTAATCAAACTGTTGGTGTTTTTTAATTACTTATTTAGGGGCGTGGCAAACTTTTTACATATGGGTCTGCTTTAAACAAACTATGCTGTGGACTAATATGCAACACTAAATACAATAAACTACGCGTCTGTGGTTTCAGATATATATTGTCAAAACATATCGCCCCACCTTGGCAATATTTTGTGTTTAATAACCTTCATCGAAAATATGCATCTGACCAGAACATTGTTAAGTTATTTTCCAGTATAAGTTTATATATCGCGACCCTGATTGTGTCTAGTTCTGCAAACATATCATGATGAAAAAGTTGTCAAGGGGACAAGTATTTAATATTACTATAAAAATTATTCGACCTGTAACAACATATGTGACAATTGTTAACGTTATATTACTTAGCAATCCATATTAAACCGATTTAAAACCCATTACTTTTATTGACCGTTCAAAGGGGGTGACCCGAATGTCGTGTTAATTGTAAATGTTCAATGTGTATGTTGTGTATTGCCCGCTGGAAATGTGTATGCCCGTACATATCATCAATTATGTTTTCATGTCCAGTATTTCGAGGATGTCAGCAGTAGAGGTACTTCTTTACTTTGGAATATTATTGCATGTTATGGTTGTAAAACGTTAAATTAATCATCACAGTGCTATGATTAAACCAACCACATTTAAGCATTTTTATTAACACTGTGTTCATGCAACAGTGAACGATACTTTCCTTTACGTACCAGAGAAGATAGTTTTTTCAATGTTTACCTTAATAAACATATTAAAACGGAAACACACGATCCCTTTTGACAGATCTTGTTTTGCACTAAAGGCTACATTTAAAACAATCTTAAAAGAAGTTCAGGATACAATTATTTAGGCCGAATAACTTAAATCTAGCCTTAAATATTTCGTTCATAAATTTCCTTTAATAATTCATCGATCTTGATATACAGTTGAATTTAAAAGATCAAATCTTGACCACTGCGATTTCCTATGAAATAAGTTTTAATGTGAACTTGAACCATAAAGTTCTGTCATTTTAAAGTCGAGTTATAAAATAGTTTGCGAACATTTAGACCCGGTGTTTAACTGCAAATGAAGACTATGTCATGCATTATGTTTAAACTATTCTCTTATATTTTGCACACCTGGTATTAAAAATGGGCTTACTAAACTGACGAGATCTCAAAATTGCCTGGTTATGTTTGCCTAGATATTACAGCAAAGATCACATTTTCACTATTCAAAGAATCGTTCTAAGAATATTAATAATAATAATGTTTTCGTTTGAGAGGGTTTCTATGTTTTCCACGAGTATTCGCAAACCAATTATATCAATACAAAATTGAATATTGTAATATTCTTTTGTAGACAAATGATACATGTCGGTGTTGTAGTCACAAAAAGCGTTGACAGCTTTAAATTTGAAGAGCAAACAGTGGTTGTCGTATGTTTAACTTCTACCTTTTAGTTTTGATTTTGGTTCCATGTATACCTGGTAAACATTGTTTTGTCTATTACATATTTAAACTAATCATCTGTGATGTACATGATTAACAAAAAATGAATATGAAGCAATAACCAATCAATAATAAGTACCTTGAACTTGAATGAACACACTGCATTGCGACAGTATGCGGTGAAAATTGCCTGCGGAGTCAGTCGCTTGGTACGCAATATGATAAGTTCCTTCCGGCAATGAATCCCCCTGGTTGATAGTTGAGCGTTTTTCTGCCTTCAATGAACGATCGACGTTATCGTTCACCACTGGCTCAGTCCAATACACCTGAGCAGTGGACTTACCGGTCTCAGCGTAAAACACGTGACTTGAACACGTTATCTCAGGCGGTTCATCGTCTATCGTTCAGGACACATAAATTATACACATATGTAAGAACTAATAAATGACCAGCATTTAACCAGACATGTACACTGTCATGTGATAGATACATAAAGGAATAACAACTGTTGAAAAACATAAGTAAATATGTATATTATAGAATTCCAAAAACCACACAATTGTAAACATAAAAGGTATGCTATTTAACCAGGAATAAATAATATTTTTTACCTTTGCATATTACATTAGCGGCAGTCCCACTCCATACCCCATTAGAAGTACAGTACGAAAAAGGAGCACCTGAGAGGCGAAACCCGTTATTGCAAGAAAAGAAGCACATCGTGCCAAACTCGTGCATCGAATTTGAACAAATAATTTGTCCGTTGTCAGGAGATGAGGGTGTAGGGCATTTCCTCTCTAACATTAAAACAACATGTAAAGTAAATAAAACATCGAAAACAATGTATCTGTATCAAACCGCAATTAAATCTTACACATGAAGCTGCGGAAATCATGTCGATAATTGTTGTTTGATGGAAACAAGACAAAAAGCAAACTAAAAATAAAAGATTAATACTTTGACATTCCGGTAGTGCTGTCCATTTTACCGAATTCCCATTGATAATTCCGCATGTGGCAGTATGGGACATACCACTTTGAATCATGTAGCCTTCATTGCATTGAAACGTGCATTCGCTTCCATACAGAAGACCGTTAGTACATGTATGCTTGATTCGAGTAAACGACGGCGTCGGCTCCGTACATGCATGGTCTTTAGCAAAAATATTTCACAATTCAATCATGTGTAAAACTTGAGCATACACAAGGGTGTATATCTCAAACAGAATGAGACATTTTATTAATATAGAAATGAACACCATTTTACAATGAATACAAAGCGTTTTACACATATATAACATTTACCATTTATAACTTACAGAACACTGTGAACGAGAAACCGCATGAATCCTTTCTTCCGTGCTTATCTTTCACTGTGTACGTCATATAGTATGTGGTTCCGTCGACAGATCCCAGGAAAGACTGACCGCTAGAAAATCCACCGCAACACGTCAAAGAACTAAAACGATTCACAACACATAAAACACATATATTCAGTACATATAATAAATCAGATTTTATATTTAGACCAATACAGCATATTGTGTACTCATATAAAGCATTCTGTTTGAAGATCACTAATATTCCTGCATGATAGTTACTTTAAAAAAGCTTATATGCATTTTACATTTATGCGTTTTTATAATCGGGTTTATGATTTTATATAACAAACTCGTTAATAAACATGTCACCGATCGTAAATGAAACTAGTGATCTTAATCAAACGCTAATTGTATCTAATTGCCTTGTTTTGCCTTCCCCACTGCTCGGAGGCTCCGTCCAGACAACCATTGATGTTTTCTGACCTCTCGGGGCATAGTATTTAGTCGTGGTCTTTATCTCAGAGGGTGGACAATAGCTATAGGACGGAGGAGCACCCATTTGCGTCTGCGACTGCTGGGCTGTTCAGTTTGGTAATATATATGTTACACCGGCAACGCCCTTAAGACGTTTTACTTTTTGTGATTTCAGTTATACAAATTTGTGTAATGATTGTTCTGCTTTGTTAGATATGAGATAAATTTTTTAATACACGGGTTTGATTGTCTAAAGTGGCATATCGACGACTAATGTTATATGAATTATAATATATACACACGCAAACCATACTGTAGTTGTTCATTGAAGCGAGCGTAAATGTTATATATATATATTGCAAACTACGAATATTTTCGATCATACGTTTTCATTAGTATTCAACGATTGTAAAATGTATGTCAAATACGCCTTGTTTAATATGTACTTATGGTAAATATTTATTTAACACATATGCATCGTATGGATAGTGAAGCATGTTTAAAAACAATATTTACGTATACGAGATATGTTATCTAAACGAAGTGAAGTATATTGTACTTACAACCTCCTCCACCGCAAAAAGCAATGCAGGTAACGATGGCCACAACAAAAAACCAGAAAAATCTTTTTTGTCGACCAGGTCCTGCATAAGACGGAAAATTGTGAATTAAATAAAGCGTTAATTATAACGATATAACAAAGAACTTGGTCGAAAAACACATCGAATATACCACTTTATAAGAATTCACATGATCCTCCTGGGTTTAATGCTACTTTTTCAATTTTTTTTGTTCGTCAACGCTTACAGTGTTATTAGGGATGCAAGAGGTTACAAAGAACATTAACCGGTAAACCTTTTGCCGTAACCGGTTATTAACCGGTTAACCGAAAAACCTTTAATAGTAAATTTTTTTAAGTATACGTTAAACATGTCATACCGCTCGTACATGTACTCTATAGAAACGAAAGTAATCGTTTAACCTCTTGCATCCCTAATTGTAATCTCTAGATCCCTTACAGTTATCTGGTATGATGCGTTTAATTGTTCGAGTATTGTTTCAGAATCAGCACTAAATAACATACATGGCACTTTAGCTTGCTTTAAATTGGCTTAGAGTATAGTTTACACAGGGATTGTGCATTTTTTTATTCTTTTGAAGAAAATTTTGTTAAGAAAGATAGGGAGGAAAGTTGTCTTCGGCTAGTGCTTTTTTATATACAAGTTATAGCATCTGATAAAAGTTGCAGCCAATCCCCATGACAGAAAATGCTTATGTGATAAAGTTTAAAACTTAACACTGGAAATATTGATTAGCTTGAATTTTCCTTAGTGTTACTAGAGATAAATATAATGAACATTTGAAAAAAGGCCAGTGGTAGGGATTGTAAGTTCGTCGTGTTGTTTAGTTTTTAAAAGTCGTTGAGTATAGTTGATGTATTTAACTCTCTTTCTAAAACTGTTATATGATTTACTAAGGTCGGTGGAAACTTGGCCTTAAAGTTTTTACAGATATGTAGATGTTAGTTTACAGGAAAAACTAGTCACAATATGTTTGATTGACTTAGACCTAAGTAATCCATACTGGGTGGTATTTGTTCACATGGTTCGTTCGTTTGACATTGACCTTTGGCCCGCGTGAATATACTTTATAAGATCCAATTATTACGTATGACCGACCCCTTTTTAAATGTGAACGTTATTTAAAATTGGAAACAAAAGCGACTTTATCATGTTCGTGACATAAATGTATCATTAATTATTTATTTCTTTTATTATACTATTAAAAAAAACTACAACGCATTAACTATGTTCATTAGTGGGTATCTTTTGATCTATCAAATTGGTGAGACAGTTTTTGTTAACGTCGTATAGCTAACATCATTTTCTGTTATTTCTGTATTGTGTGTTCATTTCGTTGCAATAATTTTAGTTGCTTTAAGAATATTTTATATGTTCTACTTCAGGTTTAAGTTTAATGTTCGTTTGTATTTAAATTACTTCAATTATTGGTTATCTTTATTAATTTAACTGTGTCGAACAGTTGTCGTTTCATTAATACTGGTAAAAAATTTACATAAAACTATTGAAATCCACAGAGAAAATATACTGGCTAGGATTGCAATAAAGAAAGATGATCTTGATAAAATTGATGTCTTAATGTTGTATTTTTGCGAGCAATAATTCGTGTACATTGATTGACAACGTATCAAATAAGTCCATGTATCGATTTGTGTCACGAGATAACTAGATGCGTCAATTACCTCTCATAAACTCTACTCCTAAAAAATCACTAGTTATCGATTTCCGTCATCGATGTGGCATATATTATAAGCAAAAGACAGGTGTTAATTGGCAGTAAGTTGAGCGTTAGACATTCACTTTGAATGAGTTCTTCCATTAAAAACGCATTTAATTTATTTAAGCAAGTTCCATTTTAAAATGTGTTTAAATTGTTGACCTATTGCTAATCCACTTAAAACTTAAAGCCTAAACTGTGTTGTTTTCTTCTAAAGGGGAATTCCCCTACGACCCGATTCCCCACGATTTGTCCCAATTTCCAATATTTTGAGGTCGGGGACATTTGTAGCTTATTCGGCGAAGGTCCTAACTCATTCGTAGCTAGTCGTGGGTCGATCGTAAGTGATTCCTGCAATTCGTGAGCTCTCGAAAAATCGTGGCCAGATTTTAAACGTGTTTGAAATATGGCCAGGACCGCAAAATTTAGTCGCAGATGACTCGTAACAGTGTCGTAGTGCGTTCACGGGCGTCGAAATGAAATCGTAGGAAATTCGTGACTCAATCGGGAAATATGTGATCACGTGATCTGTCTACGAATAAGCTACGACTTTGTCAAGACTCTCACGAATTCACCCCGAGGGAGTTGCGAGCCCGCTAAGATTCTCGCGATTTAGTTACGAAACAGTTACGATTTTCGGAGAATTGGTGTGGTATATAAACAGAGCTTCTCGGTTTTTAGTCATTCAGTTGTTAGGGCTTTGTATGAATAACAGGTAATTTGTTTATAATCGAAAATGGCAAGAAGAGGCAAGGCAGGGGGAAGATAACTAAGAATACAATCGAAGAATACTACAGCTGCTCTTCGTCGAACAAATTTTGATTTGGAACCAAAAAAGGAACGGAGGCCATGTACACAGAATAATGTAGGTCACATTGTAAATAATGATCAATATCAATAGATATTGGAGCCTAATGCAGGGGTGCGTTCGGTGAGGTCCTAGCTAAGTCGTGACCGATCTGCGTCGTTCGTAGTACAGTCGCAGTAGATTCTTCCACATCGTAGTAAAGTTGCGACCCTATTCGCAAGAGTTCAACCGAACCCCACGATTCGTCTTAACTCAATCGTAACAGTGTCGTATCTGAATCGTAGACTGTCACGGTTCTTCCCGAATCAATAAATGTGATAAATCGTAGCGAATCGTTGGCTTGTTTTCGTAGTGGAATAGGGCCATTACATATACATATCTTACCAAAAAGTATAACACGTAAATTAGGATTCATATAAATATACTTCTGACAT